>NC_047113.1:57334398-57634398 GCF_902500255.1 Thalassophryne amazonica
AGAGAGAAATTTGTGGTGCTGTATAAAGTACAAACATTGTTTGACAGATTTTAGTTTTCAACAAAGAAAACCTCTGAAACCTTGTCTGCAAAAAAATCTCACTGTTTCATTAAAGGTGTCGTAGCCCGTTTTGATTTTTAACAAAATTGATGACATTTACTTTGTATTGGAATCTAGTACCAGAATCTGCTACTTTTAGTGAGCTTTGTGGATGGGATGTTGCACATGACATGGAGGAAGCACATGCACATGCACAATGCTCAAAGTTCATGCTGCGCTTCATGGACACTGGGAACTCATAATTTCCCACATAAATGTTGGAAAAATACCTAAACAGAGTTCAGTAAAGCTTTGGCCAAATGTTAGATTCCACACAGACTCATCTTGGCAAGCTAACGAAAAACACTATAACTGAAATAAATCTTACTACAGACAAATGACACAACAGTCCTGTGTGAGTGTTGTTTACATCCAGCAGATATCAGACAAAACTTTCTCGCGGAGTAAATCCAGATTTTTTTTTCCTGACGTCTTACCAACAGAATCAATGGTTGCCTGTTTTTGCTTCAGATTTTATTGTATTTTTTTAGATTTGATACTTTTGGTCACAACTGAAGGTCTACTGAGTTAAACTGGTGCCACAATGCTAAAAATAGCAATTACGGCAAAGCAGTGCTGCTCGATTGTCAATCATCTATGATGTCACCACAGGAAGTGTGTCATAATATCTTGTTGCTATATTTTTAATCCATGATGATCAAAATCCTAAATTGTTTCTAGACTATGTGAGTTATGATCATGTTGACTGAAACAATTTTAAAAAATCAACATTGACTAAAAAGTAAGTCCCTTTGGTTGCTCCCTTGATTTTCACTTGGGGTCACCACAGTAGAACCAAGGTGGATCTGCATGTTGATTTTGGCACAAGTTTTGTGCCAGATGCCCTTCCTGACGCAACTCCACATTACATGGAGAAATATTGCAAGGGTGGCATTTGAACCGGGAATCTTGCGCACTAGTGACTGCACCTTAAAAAATAAAAGGTTCTGCAGCTTAGCTAATTAGAGAAACTAAAACTAAATACATAAACTAAACACACTAGTGAGCACTAGGAATGATTAAATATACACACAATGCAATTAATTTCAATAAGAGGCCACAAATAACATTATGCATCATCAATCGCAATTGTGGAGCACTGTGCCAACTCTGTGGACAGAGAAGGGTAAATCCTTTTTACTCTCGCTCTGTTTGCTCTTTTAATTTCCATTTATCTTAAACCCTCCATGTAACAAAACTGTTATCATAATGACTTCCCCATCTTGATTAGACCTGATGGCCATACTGAGAACAAAATCATAAGGTTAAATTATGTAATGTAAATCTGAAATACCCACCAATGAAAACAGACTCTATTTAAAATAGATTAAAACATAATTAGGGCTGAAAAGATTCCTTAAGGAAACTGAATAATTTGAGTCATAAAAATTCTTATATTTTCTGCCTAGAGGATCCTCGAAGCAAAATGAAGGATTTGTTTCAACCGTAGAATTATTTATACACAGCAGCAACGCACGGGTGGCTTCCAGTGTTTGGAACATGACGTAAAAATGCAATCAGATAGTCTCTTACAGCTCAAACTCAGGTCTGATCGGATCTGCTGTCCATCAACACTGCTAAAATGTTCTGAAAGTGCCAAGCTCAATACTCAAGAGTAAATATGCTGCCTCTGTAAACCTTATGGGAAACATTAGAAGCCAACTATGCAAGAGGCCAGGGTTCCACCTAATTACTGTAAAATTAAATAGGGCACTCAGAGAGAATATGACTGCCAAAGATGAAAAAAAATACTCAGTTATTGTTGAATTGGGGTTGACATTATTAAATGTGTATTTGTTGCCATTATACAATCACACTTGTTGAATCTGTCACATAACATTCATATAACAATGGATTAATACTACATTCCCAGTAACCTTGGATGTCATAGGTCACAACTGGAAATGTCACACCCAACATAAATGTATTGTAGTTTCCACACAACACCATAAGTCAGAAAATCAACTGGATGACTCCAAGGATACATTATGCTACAAAAATATGTGGTCCACCAAAAGACCTCATGGAAGAGGACAGAGAACAGTCCTAGTGCTTTAATTTACAGCGTCACTTTCTGGTTGGTTTGTAGTGTGGTGTAGCCATTGTTGTTACCAACAGCTACTGGTTTAAATAATATTAGCTGCATCACTTGACAAACAACCCATAATGCTTTATTACACACTTAAAAATACTGTAGCAATATGTCCACAGACAGCAGTAGGACAGTACTGTATGCAATACATGTTAATTTGGAGAATATCTATCTATCTATCTATCTATCTATATATATATATAATATCAGCCCAGTCTCATGTTTTTTTTTCGTGCTCCCGTGACAAAATGAGTCAAATTTTCGTGACTGGGTTTTTTTAACTCACTATTCCTAACCCTACTCCTACCCCCGACCCTAACCTTAACCATAACCTAATCTTACTCTTTCCCCCCACCCTAGCCATACCCCCCCGCTGCTTCACTTTTAATTTTGTGCAGCCGTCATGGAATGAATTAGAATGAATTTGTGCTGCCGTGATGAAAATGAGGCGCTTTTCGTCACAATATCACGAACCAATAGATTAATGTATATTTCGTGCTGCTGAATCATGACTTGCTGTGAGACCAGGTTGATATATATATATATATATATATATATATATATATATATATATATATATATAAACAAACAGTAAAAACTATACAACCCCAATTCCAATGAAGTTGGGACGTTGTGTAAAATGTAAGTAAAACCAGAATACAATGATTTGCAAATCCTCTTCAACCTATATTCAATTGAATACACCAGAAAGACAAGATATTTCATGTTCAAACTGATAAACTTTATTGTTTTTTGTACAAACATTTGCTCCTTTTGAAATGGATGCCTGCAACAAGTTTCATAAGAGCTGGGACAGTGGTATTTTTACCACTGTGTTACATCACCTTTCCTTCTAACAACACTCAATAAGCGTTTGGGAACTGAGACACTAATTGTTGAAGCTTTGTAGGTGGAATTCTTTCCCATTCTTGCTTGATGCATGACTTCAGTTGTTCAACAGTCCGGGGTCTCCGTTGTTGTGTTTTGCGCTTTGTAATGCGCCACACATTTTCAATGGGCGACAGGTCTGGACTGCAGGCAGGTCAGTCTAGTACCTGCACTCTTTTACTACGAAGCCATGCTGTTGTAACACGTGCAGAATGTGGCTTGGCATTGTCTTGCTGACATAAGCATGGACATCCCTGAAAAGACATTGCTTGGATGGCAGCATGTGTTGCTCCAAAACCTGGATGTAGCTTTTAGCATTGATGGTGCCATCACAGATGTTTAAGTTGCCCATGCCATGGGCACTAACACACCCTTATACCATCACAGATGCTGACTTTTGAACTTTGCGACGGTAACAGTCTAGATGGTCTTTTTCCTCTTTTGTCCGGAGGAGACGACATACATGATTTCCAAAAACAATCTGAAATGTGGACTCATCAGACCACAGCACACTTTTCCACTTTGCATCTGTCCATTTCAAATGAGTTCGGGCCCAGAGAAGGCGGCTGCGTTTCTGGATGATGTTGATGTATGGCTTTCGCTTTGCATGGTAGAGTTTTAACTTGCACTTGTAGATGTAGCGATGAACTATGTTAACTGACAATGGTTTTCTGAAGTGTTCCTGAGCCCATGCGGTAAGATCCTTTATACAATGATGTTGGTTTTTAATGATGTGCCGCCTGAGGGATCGAAGGTCACAGGCATTCAATGTTGGTTTTCGGCCTTGCCGCTTACTTGTAGAATGTTCTCCAGATGCTCTGAATCTTCTGATTATATTATGGACTGTAGATGATGGAATCCCTAAAAAACTTACAATTGAACATTGAGAAACATTGTTCTTAAACTGTTGGACTATTTTTTCATGCAGTTGTTCACAAAGTGGTGATCCTCGCCCTATCTTTGCTTGTGAATGGCTGAGCCTTTTGGGGATGCTCCTTTTATACCCAGTCATGACACTCACAATTAGTGTCCTCAGTTTCCAAATGCTTATTGAGTGTTGTTAGAAGGAAAGGTGATGTAACACAGTGATAAACATACCACTGTCCCAGCTGTTATGAAACTTGTTGCAGGCATCCATTTCAAAATGAGCAAATATTTGCACAAAAACAATAAAGTTTATCAGCTTGAACATTAAATATCTTGTCTTTCTGGTGTATTAAATTGAATACAGGTTGAAGAGGATTTACAAATCATTGTATTCTGTTTTTATTTACATTTCACACAACGTCCCAACTTCATTGGAATTGGAGTTGTATATTGTTGATGCTCAGACCAACCATGTTGGAATTCTGACTTCAGCAGTCCTTTGGGGAAATTAAATGACATGACAATTTTTCATCACTAAAAATGTTTTTTTTCATACTCCATAAATATTTTCCTTTTGGGCCATCTGGTATAATTTATGAGAAAATTAAATGAATGTAAAGTGCTCATCAGCACATCATCTTTTAATAGACAGTACATCTCAAAAGATTTTTTTTGGCAAGGTTTGTAACTTCATAACTGATTCCTTTCTCAGTACTTTGTGTCCTGAGGCCCAAAGTACTGAACATTTCCCATTTGTCACTGATGTAATCAGTCAGATGTGTTCAACTAATCAACAGCTACCTGAGCTTAGCTGTTCTGATTACTTCAGGGGCATACAGAAAATGTGCAGTACTTTGGGTCCCAAGGCCCATGATTGGGAAACATTGTGTTAATAGAAAAAGACTGAATAAAAACTCACTTGATTTTTGTCAGAATAAGAATATTTGATATTTCATTTATAAGTTTCTATGGATAAAGAAAAGAAATTCATTGATCGTGACATTTTACAATTCTTGGGTGTTGAAAGGTTTTGCACCATTTTGCATGTTAAACACAAAAAACACCACACAAAAGCTTCAAACCAACGCAAAAGGAAAAAAGAAACATGATAACTAGATAAATGAAAAAATAATATTTGAACAAAAATATGGACGTAAAGCACAGATGAGAAGGGGGGCACACACTGGGTCGTACCTCACACTGCGGTTAGAGGCCTTGTTTACAATGGGGGTCATGTCTGTGAAACTTTATTGCTTTTGGCATCCATCAGACCTGGAGCCCAGTGCCAGATCTCAAGAGGAATGAGTCAATTACAATATATTTTGATGCATGGGAAAGTTTACACATTGACCTAGGGTGATGAACTTCCCCCAGGAAGCACTGTGGAAATGAGTCAGGGCGATGCGCTGATGCTACAGGCAAGTATGTGCCCTCAGCAGCCCTCAGCAATAAAAGAGAATCAGAAACTCACAGAGACACAACAGTTTACCTTGACTCTTTCAACAATAAGCCAACTCAACATCTGTCAGGAACTAAGTTGAAGATGGTCATTTGTCTTTGCCAAGACAGACTTTTTTAATATTTCTATGACGATCATGCATGAAACAGAATGGTACGATTGAGGATTGTACAAAAGATTGAATGCACAGACTATTTGTAATGCATACTGTATAAAAGGTGACATATTCAGGACAAGCACAACCTTCTGATTTAAATGTATTTTGTCAGTTTTCATGTACAACCACAAATCAGAAAAGGTTGGAACAGCATGGTGGGAGATTTTTATACTTACTTTGACTTTTATTTCATTGCAGACTGTGTAAACCAAAGCTATTTCATACTTTGTGTGGTCAACTTCATTTAATTTGTTCTTATTCATTCATTCCTGCATTTCAGGCCTGTAACACATTCCAAAGTTCAGATGCTAAAGCATTTACCAAGCATTTTCATTGTGCCAGTCCTTCTCACAACATTTAAAAGTCATTTTGGCATTGAGGACAACAGGCAGTGAAGTCTTTCAGGTCTCATTTTGTCCAATTCCTCGTGCAAACATGTTTTAAAGTGTAGAAAATTATGGGGTCTTCATTGTTGGATTTTTGTTTCAAAATACTCCACGTATTTTATATTAGTGACAGGTCAGCACTGCAGCCTGGCCAGTCGAAGATTCGTACCCACTTTTTCTGCAGCCATGTCTCTGTACTGTGTGCAGAATGTGGTTTGGCATTGTCTTGTCAAAAAATGTATGGATGTCCCTGGGGAAAAAAAAAAGTCTTGAGTCACATATGCTGCTGTAAAATTTCATGCATTAATGCAGCCATTGCAGAAGTGTACATTACATTTGGTAAAAGCATTGATACAACTCAGTACCATGACAGATCCTGGCTTTTGGACTTGTTGCTGATAACAGTCTGGATGGTCCTTTTAATCAGTTTCATTCAGAGCACACAATGTCCATTTCTACAAAAAAAAAGGTACTGATTACTGATTCCTCTGGCATGGACTTTCATGGATACTGCTTGTGGGTCAAATCATGATGACAATCACCTGTTGTCATCACCTGTTTGAAATAACATACGACTACTACTACTACTACTACTACTACTACTAATAATAATAATAATAATAACAATTTTATTTATATTATGCTTCCTAGAACTCACAGGACTGAACAAGATGAATACCAATACATGTGCTTTTTGCAGATAATGTAGTTCTTTTAGCTTCATCAGAGAGTAACCTCTGATGTGCACTGAGCAGGATTTCAGCAGAGACTGAAACAACCAGGACAAGGATTAGCACCATCAAATCTGGGACCATGGTCCGCTGCTGGAAAAGGGTAGATTGTCCCCTCTGGATCAGGAGAGAGTTATTGCTTCAAGAGGACGAGATCAATTATCTTTGTGTCTTGTTCAAATTGGGGTAAGCTGGAGTGTGAGATCGATAGATGGATTTGGGCTGCGTCTGAGGTCCTGCAGATGCTGTACCGGACCATCATGGTGAAGAAAATGCTGAGCCAGAAGGCAACATGGTCGATTTACACCTACTGTCTTGAGCATTGCGTCATGACAGAAACAAGGTTGTAGATACAAGCAGCAGAAATGAGATTCCTCAGTCATGTATCTGGGTTTGCACTCAGGGACAGGGTGAAAACTTGGAATATCTGCAAGGGAACTGAAGTACAGCCTCTGCTTCTTTGCATCAAAAGGAGCCAGTTGAGGTGCTTTGGGTATCTGGTGAGGATTCTCCCAACATCTACCCCTGAGATCTTCCAGGCACATCAAACTGGGAGGAGGCTCCAGGGAAAACCCAAGACATGCTCAAGGTATTATATTTTCCATGGAGGAGTTTGACAAGCTTTTTTGTTTTGTTTTTTGAGTGGGAAGGGTGGATTGTTCCAACTTTTTTCTGATTTGGGGTTGCATATTTGTGTGTAGAAGTGACAAAGTTGACAGCATTGAGGAAGCATGCAGTCAAGTAAATCTGCATCTGAAGTATACAACAGATGAATGGATACTGGCACAAAAGCCACAAATTGCATTAAAACTAATTACATCTTACAAATAACTGCTCTGTGTCTAAATAATTTATAAAAGTGAAAGCATTTTACCATTAAGACTTTTTTGTGGCCACATCAAATGTGAAAGAAGTACATATAGTAATCATACATTTTGCATAGCATGATTTTGCATATTAAGGTCTAATTACCAAAATTTAGCTGCATTCATTAGAACAGGGAGTTTCTGGAGGCAAGGAAAGGAACATAACTCCTGTAGATGTTGTAGACAGGAGACATGGGTGTGGCAGGTATAATAGCCTGCAGAGGATGACTCACAGAATTAACCTTGCTCACAAATTCAAAGTTGTACCATATCACATGGCAAAGCTATTTCACCTCAAAGTGACACAATTCAGTTGCTGTGCTGCTTGACATTTAAAGACTCAAGTGATCTTAAAAGTCACCTAACTTAAACACTGTTGATGTTAAAGCCTGTACTCTATAAAACACAACACCAAGCAACAGAAGCATCATATCCTACACATACGGTAAATGTAATAAAACAGAACCATCTGATAAAATTTTAGTGAATTTTCACAAAAAAAAAAATCTATTTAAAATATAATGTCATATTCATACACACACACACACACACACACATATAAACAGGTTTTAATTTTTGGAAATAATAATAATAATAATATGGTTGTCTAAGGGTGTTTTCTCAACTGAACGTTCTGGTTCTTGAAAACTTTTGGCTTGTTTGGTTCCACATTACATCCATATAGTGCATGAAAGATGTTTACACAGACATACTTATCCTATTGTCCTCACCAACGTGAGCGGCAGTTCCCTGACTGGTTTGCAGACAGATAGATGTGTAATGTTGGCATTCTGTCAAATGCAAGGCTATTACAATATGAATCAGTAGAAGAAAATATATGCAGGTTCATTTCACTTCATGTCATTGCTCTTGTAATTGTATTATTATGGTCATACTGCAGTTAGCAATAACATAACGTGCAGTATGTGAGTCTAGCTCTAATTCACTGAACAAACAATCTGGTTGTATATAAACTGTGGCATCACCAACAGGAAATGAGAAGGGTGCAAATACCCCAGCAAACCCTGACATTTCATAATGGGAGACCAATATGGTCATTGACTGCTGCCTACAATGGCTGTAATTGGTCAGAAAAGCAGTATTGCCCCCCCACCTCTGTTGATCAAGCCAAAATGCAGCTTTTTGGTTTGGACCATGGTCTAGGACAACTTTAACTCCTCTCAGAGCAATCTGAAGTGTCCCGCAGTCTGGACCAAATAAGAATATTGTGAAAGCACACAAAGAAAAGACCCGTTCTTGAGCCAGTTGCTGGAAATCAAAAGAAACTTCTCCTCACCCTACTGGGAGTATTGCAATGCCTGAACAGTCTCTTTTCCACAAATCTTGTGGTTGAGTGGCACAGAGTGTACACAGGTTCAGTGGGCGTGTTTGGCACAGCAACAAAATGCCCAGATATGTATATATGTGATATACATCACAGACGTCTGAACCGTACCGTTGCAAGCTTGAATCTTGCTGATAAAAAGACAATTTCTACATGCACAGAAACAAAATTTATTTTTAAAATACATCTCTAAAATGCTTTTGCATAATATGGCCACTTTAAAAGGGTGTAAACTCAATCTTTAAATACACCAGCACAGAAACCTAATCTGTGTAGCAGCAGCATGGTACAGAAATTCATTAGTCTTCTCCTGTTTTCCGAGACTCTCCTTTTCCCCTCGTCATTTGGCTTTGTGTTATGCAGCAGTTTGCAGCTCAAGAGCTCCCTCTGTGAGAGAAGGAAAATTCTGGTCTTTTGCCAGACAGAAAAAAAAAGCCCTTTTGATGTACATATTTGGAATAAACGATCCCTAAATTACTGAGCATAGCATTTAACTAAAACCCAGATAGCTGATTTGAAATGTTGTTAAACGCTTGTTAAATAACACTGCTGATCCAAATAAACTACCAAACTGCAGAAAAATTAATTTTGAAATAGTTTATATTTTTATGATAATGGATGTTGTAATGTCACTGATGTTATATTCAATGACATATAGGTATAATCCATTGCATATACATGAGGTCCATGACTTTTCACACTGTGTGTCTGTGTCTCTCTCTCTGTGTGTGTGTGTGCGTGCGTGTGTGCGCGCGTGGCGTGTGCTAACAACATTCTTGAAATAAGTACTAAGGTCCTCAAGGAAAATCAATACATATCTGCATGTAATCAAAGTGGATTAGTGTAGGTACGAGCCTAGATTTAAAAGGTAAATGTCACTAATCTCCTATAGGCATGTTTCTGAATTTTAGGTAAGTCATTTTCGGGGCAGGGAGAGGGTGCATTTATAGAAATAATGTTACTTTATGTTTGAGGGATACTGTGGTCTTGCTTGACTACATACATATATATATATATATATATATATATATATATATATATATATATATATATATATATATATATATATATATATATATATATATATATGTGTACACACACACATATATGAACATGGATTTGTCTTTTCTTTTTTTTTTCCTTTTTTGTGTGTTGTGAATGCAGCAAAAATATTAAAATGGTGACCAAAATTTTCACTTGCTAAAGGTTTGAAGGTTAATCATGTCTTTCACCCTTGTGGTAAAAGGCTAAATATTTATAAGGATTGAATGGTGTGAGATTTGACCTGTGCCTGTGTTTACGAGCAGAGAAAATTTGCTATATTACATGTTCTTTTAAACACAATCAGCTTCTCCTAATATGACAGATTTGCAAGTGATTTATGAAGAGTAAATGTGCAAATGATAGTGGGCAGTAATGTTTACATAGACAGCAGTATGTGAATAAGGATTTTAGTTCATGGCCGTAACTACAAAATGAAATTCAATCAGGAACTGAAGTCACTGGATGCAGGTGCACAGCACTTCTTTATCCAGATCTAACATACTGCATGGAACACACCTCATGACATGAATGGCAGAATATTTTATTGATTTATTACTGATCTGCATAGAAACACACACAGCAGAACACACACGCAGCGCATACAGATATGTGTGTGCATCATCCCACATAGACAGCAGTGCAAGGCTTGCGCCCGCAGATAGCTGTGCGCAGTGGTGAGATGCACAGACAGATGAATGGGTGCTGGCAGAATGCACACGTACAGATGTTTGTGTGTGTTTTCACCGGCAGAATGCACATACAGCGCATACAGACATGCATGCATGTGTGTGTGTGTGTGTGTCGATTTGTGTGACAAATCAATGACTGAGCAGCACGAAAATGTACTTTGGTCAACCTGCTACGTATGTAGTAAGGGTGTAATGGTACATGTATTTGTATAGAACTGTTCGGTACAGGACATTCGGTTTGGTACAGGGCTGTGCATGGGTGAGTTCGTGTTGCGTGTTTACATTCAGTGTTGCCAACTTGGCGACTTTCTCGCTAAATCTGGTGACTTTCCAAATCCTCTTGACGACTTAGTTACTCAAAAGCGACTAGCGACAGCGCTAACTACTTTTCCTGGTGTTACTGGAGACTTTTCTGATGTTTGGCGACTGAAAGTGAAAGTCTCTGTTGTCACCGAGCGGCAGCGGGTGTCCCCTTCCTCCACAGCCTGCAGCAGCCTGAAAGCACTGACCAGAGGGATAGCTACAATCCTCCTCACTCGGACTCGCTCAGCCTACTGACCTCGTTTGCTGCGCTGTGATTAAATAGTCCCCAGACTTTGAGAAGCCCTGGCCTTGAGAAATTATTTTATTTTAATAAGTGATGGCCAGTTTTAATGGCAAAATAATTAAACAAACCAAGAATCAAGTTTATTTGTAGTTCTAAATATTTTAAAGGTGGTTTTACTCACTTTTTTGCCTCTCCCACAATGTTTTTGTTTTCAAAACTTTATTTAAAAATATACATTAACAAACATTAAACAAACAGTTAAAAAGAAAGAGATAGAAAATAAAATAAATTGTACAAAAGTAAAGAGATTGTTTAATATTAATTCTCTCAAAAAAAAAAATCCCTTATAGAGTGTGACAGTTTTGGACAAGTTAATTTATCTGGCAAAAAATATGAAGGTTGAATAAAACTGAACAGGGCTTCATGCTGGAATCGTTGTGCTGCTCTTTACTTGTGGAAAGGTTTTGTTAAAAGCTGTTTACTAGGAATGTATTGTTTATAATATTTCATACATTTGTTGTTTATTTGAGAACATTTTGTTTAACTTATTGCCAGGTAGCACTTTGCAATTATTTTATCTTCCTGTTTATATAATGTTACAATAAATTATTGGTTTAAACAACAGGCAAATTTAGGTTTTGCATTTTGTTCCCATACTGTACCGAAAATGAACCAAACCGTGACCTCTGAACCGAGGTACGTACCGAACCGTGATTTTTGTTTATCGTTACACCCCTAGTATCTAGACATTCATTCTTAAATAAATAAACATAGGATAAACTGTCAAAATATTTAAATAAGCCCAACATTTACAATGAATGATTTTTTTTGTGTTAAATCTCCTTTTGACCTTGATAAATCATGTTGCCATGTGCAAGTCTCAGTTTCCTCCCAGAATATTGTGTTCTCATGTGGACAAACCCCAAACTCATAAAGGCAAATAAAGTGACAATACTGTATGTGCTATTTTGCAAATCACAATCTTCACAGTGCACTGTTAGTAAATCAGCATGCAGATATATGTGCAAGTGCAATGGTGTTTGTACACGTTTGTACACACCCTAACCTTTCGTAAATCAGACCCAGAATGTGATTTTTATATTTAAACAGAAGCTTTCTTGTGGTTTTGCAGCGTTGACACACCTGAGATGATGTTTTTTGCAAGGAAACAGTCTTCCCTTTGAGAAACATACTTATATACTATTCAAGAAAAAAAATGAAACTTGACATTTCTTGTACATAAAAAGCAGCACAGAGAACTGAATCATATCCTGATCCACCTGGCTCCAGTGTGGGAAAACAAAAGAGATGCTAATTCTGCCTCCCAAAAGAAATGAAGCACTTTATGCTGAAAATGCCAGAAATGCATTTGTAAATTTGTGATTGCAAACGTGCATAATGGCCCACACAGACCTTGGTAGGCTCTAAATACAAGATTTAAGATGTATATGGCCCTATCTTCCACCCAGCGTAAAGTGGTGAACAACGCAATACAAGTGTTATTTCTAATGGCCCCTTCAAACATAACACAACGTTGGATGAAAAAAGCAGAAACCGGAAGAAAATCTGCAAACAAAAAACGAAATGAGGAACCGCAAATCATTCCACCTGTTGTCGGGAGCGACACGCGGTCGGATACAGTGGTGACGGTTTCGTGCACGGCAATCAGCTGAGAGGCACCTTGCCATGCTATGTGTTCTCAGACATGGCTGGCTGGTCCCCATGTGATCTTGTCCATCCATAATTATTAGCATGTCATGCAAGTGTGCTCCCCCATGGGTCAGCACAATCACACCAATGTGTGTTGCAAGGTTACACCACACTCGTGTTGCACTTAGACAATTTTCACAAAAGTTCGAATGCGGTCAGGTGCTCTCTACTCTTGTGCCAGGAGCACGAATAGCCCCGCCTTTTCTAAGTGTCCAGTGAGAGGTGTTGTATGTTTGTGTGTGGTACCTGGAATTTGGCCGATACATGCCGAGAGGGGGGTCAAATGGGCACTTGCAGGGCACTCTCTGTCTTTCGGCCACTGATGTGTGTGAATGGTTGTGGAGACAGCTGAACGAGACTTTTGAGATGGCTCTGATTTTTCACGATTTTGTGCCTCATAAATAGCAAAAATGATTTTCACACACCACAAACAGACTTAAATGTTGACCTTTACTAATGTTTTACTAATGCAACAAATAATGATCATAACAGTTGATAGATGATTATCAATACACTCCTGTTAGTTCTTTCATGGTGATTACTGTATACTGATTTCTGTATTCTGCTTATTAAAGCTGACTTGTAGGCAGATTTTGTAACATGGATCATTTACATGACTATGTATGATGAGTTATTGCTCTTTCATTTAACACAGACTCTAATATTCTCTCTATTATATAGCTGTCAGGAAGGTTGACTGTTACTATCTGATTCCTCCGGCACTGTGACTCACGTTTTACGGCTTGATTACCTTCTGCTGTAAAAGACCCTGTGATTGTGCATTAGCAGAGACCATTTGCTGCAAATGAAACATGTTTTGGGTAACTGTCTCCTGGCAGACTGATTATTTGATGATGCAACAAACAGGACTCTAAATAAGGCTTAGCGTGGTTTCTTCATTGGAAAGATTTTCTCAAATAAGATTATCCCATTTTTTAACAAGGAATCACCTCAATTATAGCCGAGGTGGGTGAAAATCAATTTTATCAATCTTTCAGTCGAAGACTGATGTGCACTGGACAAATACTGTACAGTCTGTGGACTGTGGAGGAGTAAAACAGTTATTCTCCAAGTTGCTGGTTGTTTAAGTAAAACTGATTTGGAGGCTTATTAATAGGCCTATAGTGAGTGCAGATTATTTCTGACCCTTAAAACAAGGAGGCTTATACAGTATCCATAATCTTAAAGTTACATGAGCAATAATGACAGAAAAGGGTGCTGAAATATTAAAGCCAAAATCATCACATTGATACAACAGTTCTGTAATAACATACAACCATTTTAATGAACTGTAACCACTTTTTCCCTGTAGTCGTGTTGCTCTACTGACTTTTAGCTTTTGCTGGACAAAAAAGCACGGCCATGCACTCTCTATTTGTGACACAATGTCCATGTATGAACAGTGTCCAGCACAGTGAAGGATGCTACCCATAAATCCCAATATATTAGATATGCAGCATCACCCAAGAAGATCCATCTTCTTTGCGGGAATCGATCCCATGACCTTGGAGCCTTAATATGTGGTCTCTGCCAAATATGCCAATTTCTGCCTTCATCATCACTATTCATTGTTGGGACTTATATGGAAATAATGCATTCAGTCAAGACGAAAAAGCCAACATCATGTGGACTGTTTTTCAGGTGAGGCATATGTTAGCTGACAGGTCACATATCATATCAGTGAGCATATTGGTTGTATCTATCAGTGCAGATGACTAGTTATGTCGATTCCCTGACAACAGAAACAAGAGGAAAGATGGGAAGGCAGCTGAATAGATTAATCAATATCACAGACTAAGATGTGGAAGTGTAATAAGGAAGGCATTTTGATTAATTAAATAACTAATTAATTTAATGCAAAAACAAAAATAAACTGTCTCCAAATCTTTACATTTAAAGGCATGTGGTCAAGTAAAGTGATGCAACAAGATGAGGGAGGATAAACACACAGACATAAAACATTAATCCTAATACTACTGTGCAAATTCTACATTGTCCTGTTGTCTTTAAACAGCCTGAACATATATCAAAATTACAGTGGTCCCTCGCTATAACATAGTTCACCTTTCGCGGCCTCACAGTTTCACTGATTTTTTTGTGCAATTTTGCATGCTTTTTTTTTTTTAACAGCGCATTGTGTTCTGCATCCTTATCAGGCGGGCCGGTCGCGGCACCGGTCGACATCACTGCGATTGCTCTCACTGCCTTGGATGCGCTTTCTGCGGGCTCGGTAAACGCAGCAGCGGGCCACTCACTTCCTCGCTGCTGTGCGGAACTGCGCCAAATCTGGCAACAGGTCCAGAGACTACGCTCGCTGTTTTGATGCGGATGTTGACCGCAGCTGCAGAGCTCTGTGGCCACCGAGAGAGGACTTGGATTCTTTGCAGGTCCCACATCCGTACCTCCGGAGGCAGTGAGCAAAGGGAGAGCACGCGCATTGTGTTCTGCGTGTGTCTGTTTATAATCTTCTTGCACAGAAGAAAAAAGAGAGTGTTTACACAGGAGAGAAAAGTGAGAAAATGTTAATACCTGTTTCAGAAAAGTGTATAAAGTGTGTAGTGAGGGGTTTTACAGCCTTAAAACATCTATAATAATTGCAAAAAATAGCGCTGACTACTTCGCGGATTTCGGTTATCGCGGGTTATTTTTAGAAAGTAACTCCCGCGATAAACGAGGGACCACTGTATACCACTGATTTATTATATGGTGGGAAATGTGAGTTCCCCTCAATGTCTATTCAACAAAACTTATGAAGGAACCTTAGTTATTAAGACATGCTGTGTGTGAAATTCCATCCATTTTCTATACCCGCTTACTATAATTAAGGGTCACGGTGGAGGGGGGAAGGGTCTGGAGCCTGTCCCAGCAGTCATAGAAGGTGAGACGGGGTACACCCTGGACAGGACATCAGTCTGTCACAAGGCCATATATAGACAAAGAAATACATTCACACTCATGCACACACACACACACACACACACACACCTAAAGACAATTTCAGGTTTCCGAATCACCTAACCTGCATGTTTTTGGATGTGGGAGGAAGCCGGAGCACATAGAGGGAACCCACACAAAAACGGGGAGAACTTCCAAACTCCACACAGAAAGGCCACAAGTGTGAATCGATCCCATGACCTTGGTGGCATGAGGCAACAGCGCTAACTTTGTGTGAAATTGAGATTCATAAATGAGTATTGAGCTTATGTCCACAGTGATCGGCTGAGATGAGACATGGTCAGTGTCAGTGAACTGGAAATAAAATATGCGTCAATATACAGGACTGGGAGGCTTAAATTAAATTATAGATGCAGTAGGTGGGTGTGGAGATAAACTTTAACAGTGTTATATTTTTTAGAGCTTGTAATTTTACACATCATATATATTCAGGGTTCTCCCCAGACAATGCAACAACGGCACCATGCCGTGATACTGCCATCTAGCGCAGCTATAGTGCAGTATCATCTCGTGATGTTTTAGCGGTAGACTTGGTGGGAATTTACCTTTTGTGGGAAATTTCACATAAACAACTCCAGCTCTTTATTTTATCCTGTTTACATCAAGATGACACAAACCATGACAAAACAAGCCTTACACAAAGCAAGATGATCAGAGGACGATATCTGCATTTTTTGTTTCATCTTAGTGGGGACTGCAGCCCATGCGGGGTGCAACGATCACAGGGCCGTCTGGGGAGGAGGCACGCCGATGCTGAGCATACGGAGGCAGTTGCACAGCTGACTTGATCAATGCTGTCTGCTGTAGTACTGATCAGATCAGAGGCTAAGAACGATACTGCAGCTTCTATGACAGTGAACAGGGAGGCTTTTATGAAGAAAACGGCAGAACGGAATTCTAAATTATTCAGGTACCGAGACACACTATGAGATTTTGGTGCTGGACAGTGATGCGCATTATTTCCATTCTTCTATGTTTTAAAGGACATGTCGCACTGAAATCATATCATTTCCAAGTGTTTCCGACAGCATTTCTTAGAAGAAACCACGCATTTGAATGCTGCTAATGTTAAAAATGGAACCACAGATTAATTGCAAAGTTTATATAAGTGTGATGTCGTGTTATGACAGGGGTGGCCAAGTTCGGTCCTGGAGAGCCACATTAGCAGCATTCAAATGCGTGGTTTCTTCTAAGAAATGCTGTCGGAAACACTTGGAAATGATATGATTTTCAGTTACGTCTTCTGCCCTGCTCCAACACACCTGAATCCAATGAAAGACTCGTTAGCAGACTTTTAATGAGCCTTTCATTGAATTCAGGTGTGTTGGAGCAGGGAGACAACTAAGAGTGTCAGGAATGTGGCTCTCGAGGACCGAACTTGGCCACCCCTGTGTTATGATGACACATTTTTAAGCGATAACTGTTCATTTTGATGCAGGCACGGTAAAAGCAGACGCTTTTTTTTCCAGTGTGCAAAAACTTGCGCGAGTGCAGTGGGTGCTACTCCGTTAAAGAATAGTCTCACATCAAGACAGACTTTCAAAGTAAAATAAAAATAAACCGTACCAGCTCCACTGAGAAGAAGAAGAAGAAAAAAAAAAACCTGAACAGTCATCCACTTGTGACTTCCAAAGTCCACTCCACCAAAGGAGTCCCTACACACTGATCGTGTGCAATTGCCAGTCGGTGTTGTGGAGCACCTCTCAAACTTCTCACACGGTTAGACAAAAAGTCCATTATCTCCTGAAAATAATGTGTTCTGTCTTTTTCCTAATGTAAAAAAAACAGAGTCATGCAGACAATTCTGCATGCACACTCATGGCAGGACTAAAATACGAGGTCTGTTAGAAAAGTATCCAACCTTTTTATTTTTTCCAAAACCATATGGATTTGAATCACGTGTGATTGCATCAGCCAAGCTTAAACCTTCGTGCGCATGCGTGAGTTTTTTCACGCCTGTCGGTTGCGTCATTCGCCTGTGAGCAGGCTTTGTGTGAGCACTGGTCCACCCCTCTCGTCGTTTTTTTATTGCGAATAAATGTCGGAACGATTTGGAGCTTTGCTGCATCAATTTTTTTCCAGAAACTGTGAGAGACCTCCAGGTGGACACCGTTCGGAAAATTAATATGGCTTTCAGGGACGATTTTATGGGGATTACACAGATTAAGGAGTGATCCAGACGGTTTAAAGACCGCCCACAACTGCTGAGAGCGCGCCGACAGGCTCAAACCCCGTTGCTTTGCACCATGTGGCTCCACCGCGACACGCGGAATTCCGCTCCTCTTCCCATGACAAAAACTCCTGTAACAGTGGAATGTGCCATTCATTTCTAAACTGGACGCTGTCTTGATCCGGTATGTTGTCTGACTAGCACAGGAATTGTGAAAAGATGTGGACATCAGCACTTTTTCGGCACATTGAGACAGACGTGCAGAGGAGTTCTGCGTGTCGCAGTGGAGCCGCATGGCGCAAAGCAACGCTGTGATGAAGCCTCACAGGACATGTTGGGGCATGTCCAGCTCATGCTCAATTTCTCGGATAATCACACGACTGAAAAGCAACCGACAGCCGTCTGAAATCCACCTGAAAGCCGTCCTGTGAGACCAACACGGAGGTGGTTTTGTGCCGCGTAATGAACGGCTCCGTGGCGCGTCCCTCCGCTTTTGAGTTTGAGTTGTGGGCGGTCTTTAAACCGTCTGGATCACTCCTTAATCTGTGTAATCCCCATAAAATCGTCCCTGAAAGCCATATTAATTTTCCGAACGGTGTCCACCTGGAGGTCTCTCACAGTTTCTGGAAAAAAATTGATGCAGCAAAGCTCCAAATTGTTCAGACATTTATTCGCAATAAAAAAACGACGAGGGGGTGGACCAGTGCTCACACAAAGCCTGCTCACAGGCGAATGATGCAACCGACAGGCGTGAAAAAACTCACGCATGCGCACGAAGGTTCAAGCTTGGCTGATGCAATCACACGTGATTCAAATCCATATGGTTTTTGAAAAAAATAAAAAGGTTGGATACTTTTCTAACAGACCTCATAGTGTCCAGTGACACAAACGGCAGTGTCGCCACACGTTAGAATCCAAAATCTGACAGACTATGAAAAAATTAAGAGTTTTGGGGTGAGGTGTGTCGCCTCCTGTCTCTCTGAGCAGCCTCTGTAAATCCGAACCTTCACTTTTGAATGAAAGCACACAAGCTTCATTTAGTTATTGGATGAAGCAGTGTTTGTTTCTTCACTGTCTGTCAGCCATTGGGATGTTTCTGCTTTTCCTAAAATGTGCCTTGCGCTGAGAAATGCCGACAAATGCAGAGTAAAATACAGAGTAATAAGACGTTTTCCATAAATGCACCTGCTAACTCAAGGGGGAAAGCTGGACCTTTTGTTTGTCCATTTTTTGACAATATAGAGAGATGTCAAAATCTGAATCACAAGGAAAAGGTGAGATTTTTGTTGTGTGTTGGGGGGGGTTTTGGCTGGGTTGGGTTGTTTTGTGTTTATTTTCCTTCCCAGGTGATTTGGGGCTGTTCTCTGAGGAAAATGTGCTGCAGAAGAGTCTCTCTCCTCTGTTACGATGATTGGCTGCACCTGTTGCATTCTCGTGCGGCTCTCTGTCAGGACAATCCACGACACCTGTCATGTTCACGTGCAGATCTGAGGACTTCCAGCTGGTACCAATGTAGTGATGAAGAACTACATTTAAACCAGCAGTGAGTTGGATAAGATTGCCGGAGAATACGAGCTTGTGACGACCGTGTGGGGACGCTGAGGGCCGTTTCAGAGTCTGACATCGCGCCTGTGAAGGAGGACGAAGGTGAGAGGCAAACGTTGTCAGCACACGACAGAGGTGAATATTCTGAAAAGTTTATCCGTGAATGTAAATTGGCGTTTATACGCAGCTATAAGTAATTATTGGTGAAAATTGTTTGGCGTGCTCCTCACGGCAGTGGCATGTGGATTAATGATCCTCCACTAGCTGTGAGCAGCAGCCTCTTTGAACTAAGTTTGAAACCAGACCTAAACGTGTAGCTGATAAGTTTGCCTCTAAACAATATTTCGTAGTAATAAGTGTTGAATAATCTCATCTCTGTTCCTCTTTCACAGAGTACAGTGTGGGAAAGTCACCTGGGGGGGGGGGGGGGGGGGGTGTTGGCGGAACTCCTGAGTCCTGAACGTTCGGACTCCGACTGTTGAGACGCTGAGAGAGCGCGCCGCCTTTTCACCTCACCAGAACTTAAATTATTTAGTATTTCATGTATAGCACAAAGGGAGAAAAATAAATGTTTTCTTTTTGGAACTGCTTCTGATTATTTCATGCTGGGTTCAGTCAGATACTGGACCGCTCCTCAATCTGCGTCTTATCCATAACAATTTTAACAGTCTAAAGTGAATGCCCCCAGCCTGGTGACATTGTGACTTGGGAATTTAAACTTTTCAAATTGAAAATTATGCAGGGGAAATGCGTAAAAAAGTCTGGAATCTCTCACATTTTAAATTGTCTTTCTGTACATTATTTTTTCTTTCAAATAAGTTTATTGCACATTTGTTACATACAGTGTGTCAATGAAACAAACATTTTAGATGAACTTAACTAATCAACAATTCAGCACAGAATCAGACCAGAAACAGTACTAAAAGATTTTCATTTTTGTCTTAGGGCTTCAGGGCATAAGTTTGGATAGGACGCCGAGACGAAGCGTTGCACGCCGCTTCGAGTGACAGTTCCCAACAGCACTACACTAAAAATTTCTGGGGAGAACCCTGATATTGCATCAGGCATCACAAACTGCACAGATGCTGATGCTGTAATATTTCATACTGAAGAGTCTTCGGTCAGTGACAGTGGATTCTACCGGCATGTGTCCCATCAACAGCAACAACTACACCTATGCTCCCGGTGGTCATGAAATGAGATGCAATGTATAACTTAAAGGATGTACCGCCTTTCTAATTTCACAAAACTAACTAAATTTAGTTTCTACTGTAACCCAAACATTGTAATGCCAGTTCAGTTTTGAAAGTGTTGCAAAATTACAGCTCATTTTAATGGAAAGAACATATCTATTTGGGAGAAATTCCATATTGCATAGTTCTTCTTTTCTTTTCATGCTGTCTGCAGGAGGACATGCGTGGGCACATGCATGAGGTTTTGACATGACCAGAAGTTAACTTTGTCCTTGCATGATGCACGTACAGGGGGCATGCATGCTAACATCCATAAGCTATCTTGTAAATCACTTCAGATGTGTTATCTGGTTTCAAAAACAGCATTTTTAGAGTTAGAAGTGTTTATTTTTCGCTACATTTTACAAAAAATATGAGAAACATATTAGATTTACACAGAAATAGGCTCTTTCAGAGATTTTTCCGCCATGTTGGATGATTTTATTCAAGAGAGCAGCCAGCAGGCATCATGGTGCATCTGTACTCTGATTGGCTGTCACCAAGTGCTTTCCAGCATCACTCGTAAAAGTGGGGTGCGAGTGATGCTGGAAAGCATAACATCACTATCATAAACTGTATGGGTCACTACCCTAAGTAGTTCAAGGCTATCTGTACCTTTGAAATTTCCCCCTTCATGAAAACCATTTATTATTTTTTGATAGACAGTGTGAAGTTTGATCATATTAGCAATGCCATATTATGAATGCCCTATTTAAAGTCTAAATTAATCCCAAAAGTTAGGAAACCACCGGTCGGTAGGTGAATTTCATCCCTGACTCCCATCACTATATACTTGTACTACAATTGTTCTGTTTCAGAAAAAGGAAACAAAATTGAACTAGGTGGTTACGGAATATTCATCAAAAGACAATGATTCCACAGGAGAAAAAAAAAAAGCAGTTGGTAAACACCGAAGGCTTGATGACCAGCTTCTAAATGCAGTGCTTGTGATGTTTTCTTTGTTACCATGTTTCCAACCTGGCTTTCCTGCTGGGGACAAGAATCAGAAACAGAGGTTTTTTTTGTTTTGTTTTTTCAATTCAATTCAATTCTATTTAATTTACATAGCACCAATTCACAACAAAGTTGCCTCAAGGCACTTCACACAAGTAAGGTCTAACCTTACCAACCCCCAGAGCAAGCACACAGGTGACAGTGGTAAAGGCCCCTTCACACATAGTACGAATGTGGTCAAGTTGCGCATGAATTGCACATGAAGCAGGAATCGTATGCAAAATATAAGATCGGAGCTGCCTCCAACGCCTCGTACACCTGTTGCTACAACTATTTGTGCACCCAAGCAGCTGAAAGACAGAATGTGCCCTGTGAGAGCCCATTCAATCCCTCCCACGGCAGGTGTCTGCCAAATTCAAGGTGACACACACGAACATCTAACAGCGCTCGCTTGGCACAGAAAAAGTGTGTCCATTTGTGCTAATAGCACCAAAACAGTCAGCAGACGATCACTTTTGAGCTGGCGGTGAAATTTGTCTAAGTGTCCCCACGACTGTGGAGTTGCCGAGTGCACATGTGGTGTGACACATGTGGTGTGCCAGAGGCTCCCCCCACAAAACATGTGCGTGTGTTTCGCACACTCCTCCCACTCCCCCCGAACATGCTCATGCATGTAGTTTGCGCACCCCCCCCCCCCCCCCCCGCAGGCGAGGTACCTCTCACCTGATCATAGAGTGACACCTTGGTCTGTGCGCTGACCAGACAGGGGGCGTGGCTGGCTGCCAACAGCAGCAGCTGTTGACATCTCTGGTCCTGGACGTCACAGTTGCAGAATACGTACCGTGTCTTGACGGACACGCACGTGTGTGCTTGCTGTCCTCACATGGAAATACATAAAAACATATATCACTTTTGCGACAGGCTGGAGAGCGTGCCCAATGACAGGCTGTTCCAGCTGAAATGGACCGTCAGTTCATGTGGACATGCAAGAGGCGATCTGAATGTCATGTCTGTCTGACAGCACATGCGTGACCTGTGAGCGGCGCGCTGCAGGACTATATGACAAGCCAACAGTGTGACAAATATGCCACTTTCAGTCACATATGAGCAGAAATACGTCATAACAAATGCCGTTTGGTCAGTTACTGCTGCACTTTTTCCTCTTTTGTAAAAAGAATACATTTATGTTCTTGTTGATTTCAGGCATTTTTCAGCACCTTTTACAGGACAGCGATGGTAGCGCAGTGGTAAAGTTTTTGGCTGGCAATCAGAGCTTTTGTAAATTTCAGATTCAAATCCCGTGAGTGGCATGTATTTTTTTTTTTTCACAGCAGCTGTGCGATGTGGGTACACATGCTCCAGCTGCTCAATTTAAATTTCAATTTATTTTCATTTATATAGCGCCACATCACAACAAAGTTGCCTCAAGGCGCTTCAAACAAGTATGGTCTAACCTTACCAACCCCTCGCACTGTGTTCCCACTGCGACGGTATCGTGCATGCTCGTGCATGACACTGTCGTGTGCACAAAACCATCGGAGCGTGATCGTTCACGCATGCTCGTCGGCTTGATGTTTTCATGGTTTCTGATTTGTTTTACATCAGATGCCTCTGTGATGGAACTCCAGATCTACTCAGAGGAGAAACCTGGTGTATATGTATTTTCTTTGATGGTGGGAGGAAACTGGAGTACCTGAAAGAAACCCATGTAGCCATGGGGAGAACACGTAAACTCCACCCAAAAAATATCTGGCCATTGGTGGGCTTGAAACTAGAAGCTTCTTTCAATGAAGTAAGACCGCTAACCGATGTTAGATCAATAATGATCTAACAGCTTTCAAAATATTGTATGCAGATTGAATGCATGTTTTAAAAATGTTTATTACGTTTACAAAATAAGACAAAAGCAAAGGCTGCCATGGGACGAAATGTTAAAAAGTCATAAAAGTAAAAACAATCAGATGGAAAAAACAAATCTGAAAGAATTGTGAAAGTATGAAGCTAATATTTCCTCAACTCTTAGGAAAAAAATCTTTAGCAGACTACTTGTTCTAGTTTGGCTTGTAGCTCCATGTGACCTACATGTAACTGCCTAAATTAGGAATTCCTCTGTCCGTATATCATCCTAATAAAGTAGATGCGGAGAGATTCATATCCCTTATGCAACGGGAAAGGTCAGATCAATTTTCCCACCAACCATATCTGTCTTCATTTAGCAGCCACCCATATAAAAACACCTCAGAACATAACTCTTTAGAAGTATATATATGAATGAATAAGTGTACATTCATGAAGTATTTAAACAGAGATGTGTTCAGTATTCATTGAGCTAGAGTGTCTGCATGCCTTTTTATTTTCCATCTGCAAGACAAGGAGACTGGGTACGCACGGCTGCTGCGCCATAAACACAGCCCCTTTCCACCTCAAGCAATCCTTAAACTCATCAGCGGTGTAATGAGACTTTGAGCTGGGAGATGAATTAACTGGCTGATTTTCGAGTTGCCTCCAATCATACTGAGTAGATGAATACAGCATCAGGAGCAATCCGGGATTGTGATATATGTAGCATTACGGAGACACACTGGAGGAGAGATGACAGAAAAACTGAGTGATTGTTTGGCTTTAAAAAAATATGAGACAGAGGAATCATAACTGAAGTCACAACAAGGAGGGGAGTGCTTTTCCTCCAGTGTCATCATCGCTTTCCTCCTGGAACTTATCCCTGCATTCATAGGGGGTAAGGCAGGGTACACCCTGAACAGGACTGTCAGGGGGCCACATATAGATAAATAAACACATTCACACCCGCACAAACACCTACGGACAATTTTAAGTTTTCAATCAAACTAACCTGCATGTCTGTGGATGTGGGAGGAAGCCAAAGCACCTGGTGGGAACCCACACAAACATGGGGAGAACATGCAAACTCCACACAGAAAGGCTACAGGTGGGAATTGATCCCATGTCCTTCTTGCTGCGAGGCAATAGTACTAACTGCTAATCCACTGCGGTGGCCTGAAATAAGACTGTCTGATTCAACTGAATCTTTTAAATCAAGTCTGAAGACTGAATATGTCTGTTCCTGCAGACATATAACCTATGGGTAATTATATATAAATGTCAGTAAGTTGGGTTCGGTAATCAAATGAGGATGATTCAGTACTGTTAATTTTCTGTTTGGTTGTGTATGACTGGTAAAGGAAGAGAGTTGAGTGATATGACGGAGAGTAGAAAGGTAGACACACTGTGTGTACAACAGATTAAGTGGAAGGGACGTAAGGGAAGGAGTATCAGAGGTGGGTTCAAACTGTGGTATCATGGTGTGGATGGGAGGAGAAATGAACTATTTCTGATGTAGGAGCATGTTAAGAGTGTTTTGGAGGTGAAGCAAGCATTTGACAGGTTTATGAGTGTGAAGTTGGAAAGTGAAAGAGTGACGATGAATGTCATTAGTACTTATGCCCACAAGTGGATGATGAGATGAAGGAGAAAGAAGATTTCTGGAGTGGTATAGATGAAGTGGTAGAGAGTGTTCCAGAGGAAGAAGTTTTGGAAACTGGAGCAAACATTAATGGACATGCTGGTGAAAGGAACAGAGATGCAGATGCTATTTCTGTAGGATAATCACAAACAAACAAACAAAAAAATATGTTGCAGACACTGATGTTTTGGTGGTAAGATCAGGCTCCTGATACATGAAATCAGAGAAACAAGAAAACATAAGCAATGATATTGCATGCATATTGCATGATAGGCTGTTGAGACACATACTTTGGAAAACACTGGGTTGTGAATACAAATATTCCTCTGTAATAAAAGGTATAACATTACAAAAAAAAGAAAAAGAACTGTAGAAGAACCTATACAATTCTGAAAATGTATGTATGATATTTACTGAAAAAGTCTGTTTTTTTAAGATTTGGAAAAGTGAACACACCAAATATACTGAACTTGGCACAGACAGTCTGACAGTTAACTATGTACCATAGGTACATAGTACCATATGTACCATATGTATATGTACCATAAGACTAGTAAAAACATTTAGAAAGCTAAAAAGGGGGGAAAGCATAGTCCTGGGGTGTTTATGCTGTTATCTAGTGGCCCAAGGGAGCTACATCATGTGCTTCCTTTCAGCCATTACTATGGGGGTTTATAGCTCGCAGCCAATCAGGCTATTGTAATAACCATCAGCTTTAGGCTTTGCTGCCTGTTGTCATAGCCCTGAGTATACAGCACTACTCTGTGAATACGAGGTCTATTAGACAATAAACCAACCCTTTTATTTTTTTTTTAACTATATGGATTTGAATGACGTGCGATTCCACCAATCATGCTTGAACCCTCGTGCGCATGTGTGAGTTTTTTCACGCGTGTCGGTGACGTCATTTCCCTGTGGGCAGGCCTTGAGTGAGATGTGGTCCCGCCCTCTCGGCTGAATTCCTTTGTTTCACACGCTGCTCGAGACGGCGCGCGTTGCTTTATCAAAATTTTTTCTGGACCTGTGAGGAATATCCGAGTGGATACTATTCGAGAAATTAAGCTGGTTTTCGGTGAAAAGTTTAACGGCTGATGAGAGATTATGGGGTGTTTCTGTCAGTGTAAGGACTTCCCACAGAGCGGGACGTCCTGCAGCGCTTCCAGGCGCCGTCGTCAGCCTGTTTCGACCTGAAAACATCCTAATTTAAGGCTTAATTCACCCAGGACGTCGTGAGAGAACAGAGAACATTCAGAAGAGGCCAGCATGAGGACTTTATGTGGACATTCCACTGTTTAAGGACATTTTTTAATGAAAGACGTGCGTGCAAATTCGTCGAGTCGTTTCCGTGATGACTCTGTGTGCGCCGCGACAGGAAAAACACCTCCGTGTTGAAAACCATTTGTAAAATTCAGGCGGCTTTTGATGGCTTTCAACAAGTGAGTAACTGAGAAATTGTTTAACAGCTTGGGCATGTTCCAACGGAGGTGTTTTTCCTGTCGCGACCCCCCGCGGTCGGGTCCGGCCCGACATGCGACTCTGCCCGCACGTTCTTTCATTACAAAATGTCCGTTAACAATGGAATGTCCGAATAAACTCCTCATGCCGACTTCTTCTGAAAGTTCTCTGTTCTCTGACGACTTCCTGGGTGCACAGAGCCTTAAATGTGGAAGTTTTCAACTTGAAACGGCGAGGCGCTGCCGCCTCGAAGCGCAGATCGCCATCAGACGCCGTGGGCCGTCCTTAAAGCGACACTACCAGACCAATGACATAACCGACAGGCGTGAAAAAACTCTCGCATGCCCACGAGGGTTCAAGCATGTCTGATGTAATCACACGTGATTCAAATCCATATGGTTTTTGAAAAAAATAATAAGGTCAGATACTTTTCTAATAGACCTCGTATACTGTAGCTCTGAAGCAAAATTAAATTTTAACCTTCGGAGATATGCTTGCAAAACATAATGAATCCTGAGGGGAAATCACTATATAAAATGATTACCGTTAGTGGAGAGGTAATGGATGGGTTCAAGTACACTTTCCTGCCGATGTACAACCGACATCTCAAAGGAATTTTATTGTCATATGCACAGAAGAACATGTTCCCTGCACAATGAAATGTGTCTACTGCATTTAACCCATCCTAATTGCCAGTAGGAGCAGAAGTCGTCATTAGGCGCCCGGGGACCAGCTCCAGATGTACATCCCTGCCTTGGTCAACAGCAGGGCTGAGCAAACCAACACCGACCCATAACAAACAACACACACACAACACATAGGCCGGCCTGGTACATAAACATATATTGAAAAGCAAAACACGAGGGAAAAGGAGAAAAAAAGAACCCCTCATAGCCGCTGCGTTACACAGCAGCAATGAGGAAAAAAATCCCCATCAGCACAGAAAAACAATAATCACACAGACAAAACAAGGACGCAGGACGACAACCGAGATTTGAAAAGGTCCAGTTTATCAGAACACTCCGGAGGCAGCCTGTTTGGCGCTGTCAACGGCTTTGTCCGACAATCCTGGAGGGGGAGGGGCTCAGCCCTGAGCAGTCCTGAGCAGTCTAAACAGTCAATGTCAGAGCTGGAGAAGCTGAGGGGAGGGGGGAAGACCAGGGAGCGAGGCTTAAGTGTTGATCTTCTGAGGAGGTTTTATCACAGCGACCTTGAAGTGCAGCTGTGTTTGGGGAAGCCAAATGAATAACCAGATTAGCAGACGCCTGAAAGATTCCACAGTTCTGAGAACAAAGTGGCTCTCAATGCATCTGAATGTAGAATGTGGTCTTCACAGACGGTCAAAGCGGGTTTCCAGGGCTGCGATTTTGCTTGAGATGTTTTCCAGCGTGCGGTTAACACCCGCCGACTGCGCAGCCACTGCCTTCCCAATCGAATCAATCATGTAGGGCAGCCTGGAAGGACCAATCAAAGCTGCTTCCACTTTCTTGATTTTCCGGTAAACCAGTGCAGTGCCCGCTCCACACAGCAGAAAGCCGGTCACCACCAAGCCAAATATGTACACATCTTCGACGTCCTCCACAGAAAGCATGTAAAGGCACATGACCTGCCATCTCCTCCACGAGTCCATCACGTAACCCATCACATGCGTCCCGGCAGGACAGGTTGGGTCCTCCGCCCCCGAATGTCTTGTAGAAAAAATAGTGTCAACTGCGTTCACAGACCACTTTAACAGATCCATTTTTGTCGTTTTCCAGAAGAGCAAAGCTGCAGCCTCACAGACAACACGCCACAGAAGCAGTAAAGATAAGGAGGGAGGGAGAAGAGAAAAGTGTGTCCATCTCGGCCGAGTGCAAGCTGGTAAAAAAAAAAAAAAAAAATCTGATTTGAGTTGTAGCATACAAATGTGATGTGGATGAAACATGTCCATGGGAATAAATAAAACTGTGGGATACATACATGGAATTTCCATTGCTTATGAAGCCTGGGGCCTAAATTTCAGGAACCACCAATATGATCTGACCAGACATCAAAGTCCTGAATAGCTAACACTACAAACAATGTACCGCAGCACATATAGACCCTGAACTGACTCCAGCCTTTGAATATGAAAGTTGATATGGATGTATATTCCTGAACCATCTAGCAGGTGCCAGTCTTCAGCATGTCTTCCATTTAAATACAAACGTTGGAACAATGTTCCAAAATAAATTCTGAAACATTCCTGAATAGTGTCTCAAGTTTGTTGTCACTAATTTCCAGTACCATTGAAAAGTTTGGCACTGTCCTCTGCCACATTCTATTCTTTAATTTTTGTTTTATTTTCCCATTCTGTTTTGAATGCCATCCTGTATTTGCCATGTAAGGGGAATAATGCCTAACCCAAGAGGTGCTATGTTTAATTCTTCAGAAGCATAGTTATTTAATTCTTAGTCAGTTGAGTGCAGAAGACAGCTATACTGTTAACTGAACCATAGCTGTTGGTAATTGTTGATTTTTCTGTAATCGAGACAGAATCCACTGATCATTAAATGGGTGGAAGATGCATCATTTGGATATTATATTAAAATATCTTTTTTAGGTCCTGCAATAGACTGGCATCCTGTCCAGGGTGTACCCTGCTTCTTGCCTAATGCTACTGGGATAGGCTCCAGTCCCCCATGATCCTTAATTGGAGTAATTAGGTATAGAAAATGAATGAATGACTATATTTTATTCTATTAAAACATATTGTATATATTTATCTTTGGGAAATTTTATTACTGCAATCCCAGCCTTCTCCTCCTCCTCTACTACACTGCATCTGACCACACCTCATAAAAAATTAATTAAAAAAAATCACACCCATGGAAGTACATGTTATCAGGCTGGTGCCTGGCACCCAAAGAGGGTGGACCCTCTATGCAGACTCCCAGGCCAGGCTTAAGTGTAAAAGAAGTCGTCATCTTTAATTCAGGCTTAGGTATGGTATGCAGGTTATCAGTCAGCGGAGCAAAGGTACAAACAGGGCTGGGCAAACACGCAGTCACAATCAGGCAGAGTTTAGTGGCAAGAGCAAACACAGATTTCAGGGATGAGGCAAAATGTGCAGTCAAAAAACACAGAGCAGATTTCGGGAACACAACAAGGCAAAAACAGGACTGAATTTAAGAGTTGGAATGTGTACAAAGATGACAAACTGGCAGAGGTGTGGTGGCAGGGAGGAGTTTAAATAGGCTGGTGTTAATTAGGTGCACGTGCAGGTGAATGATCTAGAAAGGGGCCGTGGCTGAAGGACAACAAAAATTAACAGAACAGCAAACATAAACAGATGATAACTAAATGATGAACAATGTAACACAGATTGACTGAACAAAACAAAAATGGAACTGAACCATGATTAAAGTATGAAAACTAACAAAGAAATACTCAACGCAAAACAGAACCGAGAATAAACACGTGACAACAATAAACAACTAATAAATTAAAGCCGGGGCAGACAGTTGGTAAAAGAAAGGAGGAAAATTTAAACCATAACCCTGAACAGGGCCAAATCCTGACACATTTGCTACATTTGCTATTTATATAACATGGCAATCTGATGTGAAAATAACAACTACATTGGCTGAGAACTAAAAATGACACTTGTGCTGTGTTGTGAAATACTGTGTGCCAAGTTTAAGGTCCCGCATGTGAAGAGACAGAGTGATGGTTTAGTTGGTGCAGGTGTGATGGGGACCAAAGCTATATTTGTGAACAATAAACCAAATCCCTGCTATTGTTATATTGAGTCAGCCCCACTGACAACTGCAGTCATATACCTCTATACCTCAGTCATGAGGTATAGTGATTAGCTGTATCAAAATTAAAAAGAAATGTTTATGACACAAACACTAACCAAGGGAAAGTGTGGCAGAACACACAAAAGTATTGGAAGAGGCCTCTCCAGGTGGAGGGGTGAAAAACTGTACAGGGGGAAGGTGGAAACAATAATGGGCTGACATAAAACATAATCCCCTCTGTCTGTGATTTTATTGGCAGACCCTCCAAAGAATTGTGACTCCTCTATTATGACTTACATCAAAATCGCAGCATAGCACACACAGAAAAGGCCACCTGATGATAAATACAGCAGACAGCGTCAGCGGCTTTATCTCGTGGCTGCCTGCAGCTCGACACAGGTTCAATTTGGCCCACAACAATCGATTCTGTCCCTCCTTACCTCTGCTTCAGTTAATGGAATAAAAACAGACCTTTCTGTAAAGAGCAAGTCTCAGCTGGTATGCCATGTCAAGGCAAAGGAGCAGAAAACTGAGAACCCTGCAATGCTTAAATCAGTGCTGACTGTCAAACTGATAGAAAATAGTTTGTAATGTCCAATAACTAAATTTGTCAATATTTTCAGTCACAGGTAAAGTTTTAAAAAACAAAAAAGCATTACATAAATCTAAAATTAGCTATAAAAGATAAACCGATTCTGAAATAAAATAAATGTCATTGTTTGAGTCAGAGTGAAAACTTTCAGTTTCAGTGCATGCAAACATCTGGCTATACAAGAACACTTAAGAGCCCCTTCACACATTGTGCGAATTTGGTCGATTTGTGCATAAACTGCACATGAAGCAGGAATCGGGTGCAAAACGTGTAAAATCACAGCTGCCTCACACACCTGTTCAGCGACTGAAAGACAGAGCGTGCACTGTGCGAGCCCATCGAACCCTCTTGCGGCAGGTGTCAGACAAATTCCAGGTGAAATGCAAGAACATTTAACACCGCTCCCATAGCACTCAGAAAATTTGTGGCCATTCACAGTATTAACACGACATTAGTCAGCAGACAATCACTGTCGTACTGGCAGTGAAATTTGTCTAAATGCCCCATGAGTGTGGCTTTGGTCTGTGCATTGAACTGACAGGAGGCATGGCTGCCGACAGAAACAGCTGTGGAGATCTGTCGTTCTGGACATCCCAGCTGGACAACACGTACTGTGTTTGGACGGGCATGGACTAACAACTGCCCACTGAGACGCGTGTGTGTCTTCTTCCTGTCATCATTTGGACATAAATAAAAACATATATCACTGTGGCGACAGGCAGCAAGAGCGCGTGCGCGCACGCTGCAGCCCATTGCCAGGCTGCCCCCAGGTTGAAACGGACCTTCAGATCATAACATGCAGTGGGCGATCTGACTGTCACATCACCCACGTGAGCTCTGTTCAACATGACGCGGTGTCAGTCCTGTGGCGCGCTGGCAAGACACACGCGCGGGCCGGCTGGACATGCGCCAGCAGATATGGACATGATGACACGAGCGAACTGCTTCTCATTCATGTCATTTCATGACTGTACGTTTGTGACCATGGGTCAACGGCAGAGGAACAGACGGATCATATTTGTATTACCTGCTTGATAAGAGGGATTCAATATAATGTGATGTTTTTATATGGTGTGTGAATTTTTTTTTAATACGTCCATGTCCTTCCTGATATCAGGCAGTTTCCTGCATCTTTCACAGGCCAGCGATGGTAGCTCAGTGGTAAAGTTTCTAACTGGCAAGCAGAGCTTCTGGAAAGCACAGGTTCGAATCCCGTGGGAGACATGTATGTTTTATTTTTTAAAATTTACACGGGGGGGGGGGGGGGCAGCGTCCAGGAGCCGGGGTCTAGGGCCCTGTGCGGCCCCAGAATTAAATTTTTATCTAATAATAAAGAAGAACAAATCTCAAAATTAGTGGACACTTAAATGATCCTACATTCAACCTTTTATTTGACCTGTCAGTGATGATGTTGAAATAACAGAATATGACGTGGAAGTAGGACCTGGAATGATTTTCCTTTTAATTGTAAACCAAATTATGCATCAACTCAGAACAATTAAACTACATGAAATTTATGAAGACTGAAAAGACTGTTACAGCATTTCAAAAACCACAGCTAAAGCTTGTATAATATTTGGAAAATCATGGTAAAATATCAATAACATACCTTACAGTAAAAAGTCACATATTCTTGTGTAAATTCATGCAGCCTAAATCCATTCAAAGCCACAATGTCTATTTTACAATGAAAGAAAATCTAGATTAGTGAAAAAAAGTCACATAATCTTGTCTAAAATCCTGTTTGAACAGCAGAATGTTTATTTTCCAGGGAGAGAAAAATTCTTACCGTGTTTTCCTGAGGGCACAGTTCACTTTTCCCGTTTCTTTTATCTTTCAGGTGTGTTGATGAAGACAGCAACGATTCCAGGGATTCTTGTCCTTATAAGACTTTTTCAAACATGCTTTCTCACCATCTTCTCTCTGTGCGACATTGCTCCGTGACACAGATATGCTGCACAAATCTTCTTTTAAAAACTTGAAAGCTCTAAAAGTTTGGGATATCCACATGCCACATTTAGCTTAAGCGCCGCAGAGGAGCCACACAGCATCGCCACAGCAACCAACCAATCCCATTTTATGACAACTATCGTAACAGCTACGCTTTGAGTGGCATTTTTCTTCCGCGAAACTCCACGGATCCGAGGAAACTGATCTGTATCTGTAACACACAGATCAGTGTCTGCGGACTTATAAAACTTACACGATGTCGTAAAAAAAGAGAACGTTTTGCGATAAGCATTTTAAAAACTCAGTGATGTTCACGATTAAAGAGTACATCACTAACACCCCCCCCCCCCCATGATGAAATCCGCGGAATCACGCGGAGTTTTCACAGCCCTGAAGCAGTGTTAGATGTTCATGCGTGTCACCTGGAATTTAACCGACACCTGCCGCGAGAAGGTTCAATGGGGTCGCAGAGTGTACACTCTGTATTTCAACTGCTGGTGTGTGCAAAGGGTTGTAGCAACAGGTGTATGAGGCATTGGAGGCAATTACGATTTTACACGTTTTGCATACGATTCCTGCTTCATGCGCACTTTATGTGCAATTCAACCAAATTCACACTATGTGTGAAGGGGCCCTTAGTCCAGTCATTCCCCTCATTGTTGGTCCAGCTGTCCCACAAAGGGCAAACAAGTTAAGGCAGAATAGTATGAAGGTTATTCTGTAGCGTTATTCAAGAGCCTATGAAGGTTGGTCTCTAACTTTATTCAAGGGCACAGTCTTTCAGTTTGAGAGCATGATTGATTAATTTTGCTTGTTCTCTAAGACAAGGGCGTAGGTTTGTTCACAGCTTTGGTAGGGACAATATCACCCCCAGCCCCCCTGCCCACCACCACCACCCCCTAACCCACTCATACCATTAGACGTACAAGTACAGCATAATACATTACATATGACGACATAATGCTGAATAATGTAACACTTTATTTACATTATTAAGTGTGTAGGCAAACAAACAAATAGCTTAAATAACAAAATTGCACCCAAAATCACAAATCTACTCTATAGGCCTACACCTGAGAGAACAAGACAACAAAAAAAATACTTGTGGAGCTAAAAAAAAAAAAAAAAAAAAAAAAACTTTTTGCAACCAAGATGTATAATCTATTCTCTTCATCAATAATGCAGTTGTAGGTATCTGGCAACCTAATTTGCAAAAAAAAAAGGGCTTTCCAATGATATATGGTGTATTACGGTAAACGTAAGCCTGTGATGTCATAACGCAGAGGAAAAACACGGAAGTTTCACACTAGTGCACCGCTGATTCTCATTACCGTAAGTTCTCATGTAAGCCCTCACTCTGAAAAATTTCAACACTGACAGCAAGCCAAGAACCCGTGCTTTCCAACAGTATGCTATATGTTGCATATATTACGGTAAAGTGCGTTCGGTGACTTTTGAAATGAGGGAAAAGTATGAAAAAGAGCACAAAAGTGACAGAAAAGTACAGAGACAGCAAACATAAATGTAGTAATTTTTGAGGAAAAGGCAGGGTGTTAGTGTCATTTGTGAAGGTTTGTGTGCGTGTTTGTGTGGGTGTGCAGTTTATTTTAAGTGTGGTGCACAGCATTGTTCGCAAGCCCCCCCCCCCCGCCCTTCTTGTTTTTCTGCACCGGAGCCACCCATCCTCTGCGCTCCGGGACCTCCCACTGTACAAATTAAGCACTGTGTTGTGTGGGCCGCCAGAAGAGGAGGTACTGCTGGACCACCACCAGAGGGCGCCCTGCCTGAAGTGCGGGCTTCAGGCACGAGAGGGCGCTGCCGCCACGGACACAGCCGGGGGTGACAGCTGTCACTCATTATCTCTTGACAGCTGTCACCCATCTACTCTACAGCATCTCACTCCATAAAGACCAGACGTCATCTCCACCTCGTTGCCGAGATATCGTACTTCTATGGAGGTAACTGTCTCTGCCTGTATTAACTGATTCTAAGAGTTATTGTTTTGCAGCTGTCAACCAGAGGACCGGCGTGGGTCGCGACTGTTTCGTCCTACGTCCGTCAGATAAGTGGTTAAACAGACGCTGCACGAGTGTGTTTTAGAGGTGGAGGTGGCATTCCCACCATTGTTGTTACGGGGTGTACACACACCCACACTTGACTGTCTTTGTTCTTCGCCAGCAGTACCAGATCCGACAGTCGGGGACGGTGATCACCTGGGAATTCAGGACTTGGCGGCTCCAGTATTCACCAGGTTCGGTGGCGGCGGAAATCGTGTGGTTCCGGCTCTTCTCAGGACAGACGTCTTCTATCCTCGAGCCTGCCCACACGTCACCTTGGTGGATTGACTGTTATCAGATTCTGAGATTGTCTGTGTATTCGTTGTGCACTTCACAACATTAAATTGTTACTTTTTGGCTCATCTATTGACCATTCATTTGCGCCCCCTGTTGTGGGTCCGTGTCACTACACTTTCACAACACACTGCCTGCCACCACGAGATGCGCTTTGTTTACGTCCATGTGAGAAGAACGTGAGCCAATGAAATTGCAACATGGGTAACCCTGTCACTCTGGCACGTCGAAAACACAAAACGCGACGACTAAAATTATACAACCCCTGGCAAAAATTATGGAATCACCGGCCTCGGAGGATGTTCATTCAGTTGTTTAATTTTGTAGAAAAAAAGCAGATCACAGACATGACACAAAACTAAAGTCATTTCAAATGGCAACTTTCTGGCTTTAAGAAACACTATAAGAAATCAAGAAAAAAAGATTGTGGCAGTCAGTAACGGTTACTTTTTTTAGACCAAGCAGAGGAAAAAAATATGGAATCACTCAATTCTGAGGAAAAAATTATGGAATCACCCTGTAAATTTTCATCCCCAAAACTAACACCTGCATCATATCAGATCTGCTCGTTAGTCTGCATCTAAAAAGGAGTGATCACACCTTGGAGAGCTGTTGCACCAAGTGGACTGACATGAATCATGGCTCCAACATGAGAGATGTCAATTGAAACAAAGGAGAGGATTATCAAACTCTTAAAAGAGGGTAAATCATCACGCAATGTTGCAAAAGATGTTGGTTGTTCACAGTCAGCTGTGTCTAAACTCTGGACCAAATACAAACAACATGGGAAGGTTGTTAAAGGCAAACATACTGGTAGACCAAGGAAGACATCAAAGCGTCAAGACAGAAAACTTAAAGCAATATGTCTCAAAAATCGAAAAATGCACAACAAAACAAATGAGGAACGAATGGGAGGAAACTGGAGTCAATGTCTGTGACCGAACTGTAAGAAACCGCCTAAAGGAAATGGGATTTACATACAGAAAAGCTAAACAAATGCCATCATTAACACCTAAACAGAAAAAAACAAGGTTACAATGGGCTAAGGAAAAGCAATCGTGGACTGTGGATGACTGGATAAACGTCATATTCAGTGATGAATCTCTAATCTGCATTGGGCAAGGTGATGATGCTGGAACTTTTGTTTGGTGCCGTTCCAATGAGATTTATAAAGATGACTGCCTGAAGAGAACATGTAAATTTCCACAGTCATTGATGATATGGGGTTGCATGTCAGGTAAAGGCACTGGGGAGATGGCTGTCATTACATCATCAATAAATGCACAAGTTTACGTTGATATTTTGGACAATTGAAAGGATGTTTGGGGATGATTAAATCATTTTTCAAGATGATAATGCATCTTGCCATAGAGCAAAAACTGTGAAAACATTCCTTGCAAAAAGACACATAGGGTCAATGTCATGGCATAGGGTCAATGTCAATGAGCAGATCTGATTTGATGCAGGTGTTAGTTTGGGGGATGAAAATTTACAGGGTGATTCCATAATTTATTCCTCAGAATTGAGTGATTCCATATTTTTTTCCTCTGCTTGGTCTAAAAAAGTAACCGTTACTGACTGTCACAATCTTTTTTTCTTGAATTCTTATAGTGTTTCTTAAAGCCAGAAAGTTGCCATTTGAAATTACTTTAGTTTTGTGTCATGTCTGTGATCTGCTTTTTTTCTACAAAATTAAACAACTGAATGAACATCATCCGAGGCCAATGATTCCATAATTTTTGCCAGGGGTTGTAGTACTGAGTTTGCAAAAAAATAGTGAATGATTTTGTTATATAAAAAAATGCAAAATATTGGTAGGGATTATTTTGCCATCCCAAAATATTGGTTGTGACTTGTCCCTATGGTCCATATGCAAACCTACGCCCCTGCTCTAAGACCCAGCATGTACTTCTCATTCAGATTTTCTTCACCTACTTGTTTCAAAGGGATTGGCATTAGCTTAATGGTGCATTTCTGCCATCTTCTGCTCTGGAATGTAGATCAGACAGTAAATCAATCAGACCAGTATACTAGAGCAGTTTTTTTTTCCACAAGAGTGCACATCTTGCGGCCATAGATAATAAAGTACGAGAATAATAGTAGAATATTTTTGACATAAAGGTTGCTTTGAAATATGTCACAGAATCAGCCAAACAATTTAAAAAACACAACCTATATTCCAGCAAAAAAGTTACCTCCTTGCATGGGTATGTACATGAGGTGCAGCTGTGTCAATGTTAAGGGCCTCCCACACATATTAAATGGACCCATGATTTGCACTACTTAAATTATTATTATTATTATTTTCATGAGCAGCATCCCTGTCTTCAACTGTGTGTACCGACATGCAGTTGGAGTGACACTTATTTATCTTTTATGAGGTTGGAGGGTGTCGTTCACATTTTTAACATGTTTTATATAAAAGCAGAAGTTGTCACACATCTTAATGATGTATTACGAGCAGGCCTGTTTTTGTTCCACACGACATTTAAATGATGGAACCACTGTCTCATTCTATTCTTGTTACTCATCCACATAGTCATGGCCAAGATACTTGCCTTACAGTGCTGCCGGTGCACAGTCCCTCAACTTTTCAGAACGATTTTTTTCTACAAAAATTTACCGTGGAGCAATATACTGATTGCATTTCTTAATAAGTAAGAAAATCCCTTCGGCTGCTCCCTTGTTTTTCCACTCAGGGTAGCCACAGCAGATGGAAGGTGGATCTGCATGTTGATTTTGCACAAGTTTTACATTGGATGCCCTTCCTGACGCAATTTCACATTACATGAAGAAATGTGGCAGGGGTGGGGTTTGAACTGGGAACCTTCCGCAATGAAACCAAGCACACTAACCACCCCTGCTCTATTCACTTTTCTTAATGATTGATGCAATTTAAGACCAAGAAATATTCATTGATTGGAAATGTTCTTGTATCCATCGATGATATCTGAAAAAAAACTGGCTGTAAATGTGGTCATGTGTATATTTAGTTTTTCCAATTACCTGTGGTCTCTGAAAATGGAGGGACTGAGCATAAAAATGGCTCTAATTCCTAAATGGCTCATACATACATTATTTTATGTTTTTTTTAACTCCTTGAATTCAAGAATAAATCTACACTTACAAGCACATCTTGATTGTTTCATTTCAACTCTATTGAGGTGGTGTGGAGAGGCAAAATTATGAAAATTGTGTCACTGTGCAAAAACCTATGTACCTGACTGCAGTGGACAGTCTTCTTCTTCTTTTGTCGACACAACAGATTAATTGTTTCCATCTCACCTTGTGCTCTGCATCTTCCTCTGTCACACCACCTACCTGCATGTCCTCCTTCAGCACATCCATAAACCTCCTCTTTGGCCTTGCTGACTACAGTGCACTGTGATAACATTAATAATTTGTCTTGATTTTGAGGATGGAAACTCAGCTGTAACTGGGGACTGAATCCACCAAACCTTCAGTTAGTGATGAACCTGATCTAACCACTGGGGTATATGTAGGTGACATAACACTATAACTATGTAATTATCATAACTATTTTTGGACATTTCATTTTTTTCACTCAAGAAAATACACTGCAATGTCAGCATGCAAACAAACTGTCATCTCATGAATCATGCCGTTCTTAGAAAGTCGCATTAGTGTTGTTTTTTCTGTATCTGAATCGTAATAAAAGTCATAATAATCATTCCCTGAGCTGAAAGTAGAAGGTTTGACAATGATATCAGACACATTACATGAGAAGAAAAACACTCAGTAGCTGTATGCATTATAGAACACTCCTTTCAAGGTAAGTATTAATACCGCGTTCCATTTATTTGCAATACCAATCCTCACTTCTATGAAGGTTGTCTGTCTGATCAGTATGCAAAAGACCTGGCTGCAAATCCTCAAATTTTACATGCAAATGTGGTGCAACTGATTTAAATAATATTTGAATATGGATAACACATTGTGACTCCATATCACAAAGCTGAAAAAAGAACGTGGAAAATTCAAATTATCAGCAAGTAAGAGAAATGTCACAGTCCAGAACTGTAAGATTTATTCGGGAAATAAAGGGCTGGATGCAAAATGAAACTCATTCCATGAGGCCAGAATTAGATGAGAGTAGCATAATTTAGATTATACAGGGAAACAAACACAACATGGTCTTTACTCCACAAATGAACCAATCTCTAGTGTGAGGTTGGCTTGTGTAAATTGAATAAAGGTACATGTTTTCATGCTTCATGCCAAAACATGGAATGGAACAACAACAAAAAACTTTAGTTACAGTATATTTATCTCGTTCTCGGAAGAAACTGAGCCATAACACTTTAAAGACACGCAGAATGACTCACTAGTGGCTCATGACAATACAACTGTTATTACTGTAGCAAATGTCATACTGCATAGGTTCCCAGGTTGACATGAGGAACATGACATGTTGAGAATAAATACTTCAATGACATGTCCCCCCCAATATGATCAATAAAGCACAGTCCTGGTAGAGCCTATAAAGCTCATACTGTTTGAGTCATGTAATACCTGCAGTACATGCCTATGTACCCTAAATTCTATGGTCTAGGGGTGTGAATCTCTCACATATAAACAATAAGATACATATCTACATATATTATACATTAGATGGATTGCATACCCGCCATATTGGATTTTGGTCACGCAGGGGATTGTGGGAAATGTGTGTCTGCTGCGGATCCTCAGACATGGTCAGAAAGTAAACAAAGGCTCAGAATGCAGGGGATTACAGGTTGTGTCTTTGCATGCTTCAACAACAATCTCAGGGAACATGTGAAATTCTATATTTTTCCTAAGAATGCGACACATAGAAACAAGTGGATTCACAATATTGGGAGGGCTGGAAACAAGACAAAGTTTAGTAAGTTCAAGTCGACATTAACCCCACCAAGTCTGCAGCAGCCACAAAACTTACATCGTAGACACACCAATGATTTTTCCACTCAATCCACTTCCATGAAAAACCACCAATATATCAGTTTTGTCCACAACTTGTGGCAAAATCATAGCCACCATTTCATGAATAACTTAGTAAATCCCTCCCGAAAAAATGGAAAACATGTAGTATGTTGGGTCCTGTAGACTAGGATTGGGAAACACTTAATTAGAGGAAGACAAAATTGACATTGCTTACATTCAAATATATATTTCATGAAAGACCAGAGATGTTCAGGTTTTTACCCAGTCTATGGTTTTTACAAGTGCAGCTGTGGGACACTGAAAACACTGTAAATGCCAGAACTGTATGTGGCGCTGTAACGCTACCGAGAAAAACAGATAGAAAAGTAGAGTGTACTGTAGCAGACAGCAGAAGCTACAACTTTTCAAAACCAGACACATTAAAAGAAAACTTTTTAAGAGAAAGAGGATCCACGCTGATAGAGGGAGATATTCTTATTTAACATGGGTAGCCAACGAAAGCCCGAAGTTTGTCTCCAGAAGGGCCCACGGCACGTGTCTCTCACTTGTTCCCAGCACTCTTGTTAAAAGTACCAGTTGGGAGTGTGGGTGCAATCAAGAATCAAACCTGTATCCCTGGCATCTCAATCCAATGTGCAAACCATTACGCTACCACCTCCTTATCACCTGATCACCTGAAATAAATGTTTTATTGTTTGTGTATCTTGAAAAGACACTGCGCTGTGTTGCTCTCTGCCTCACAGAGAAGCCTGTGGAACAAAAATAATAAGCTCTAACCCACTACTGCCTACTGATTGGTTCAGCAGCAAAAGCTACAGTCCTCACATGACCATAACCTCAACAATAACCCCTAATCATAACCATAACAAGGCTGCACTATGTATGAATGTCATTATTGCGGCCATGTACGAATAGCCACTTCCTAATCTTCCTTATCTTGCACGTTACTGAAGAAATGCAGCCATTTTAAAGAAGTCACAGTGTGTGTGTGTGCTCCAGCTGCATTCCTCTGAACCTGAGAACTCCAGCACTTTGTCCCATCAACAATAAAAAATTATTTATTTTAAAAATATGTTCCCGCCAGCATTCAGCCATCTGACGTATCTTCAGCATTCTGCTTGTGACGAAAATAAAGCCAAGTTGATCCACAAAGACAAAAAAAAAGCGGAATAATGACTCAAATAAATGTAGTGTTTTTAAACAAGTTCGTCAATGTTTGTCTGTACCAGGTGCGTTTCTCAGACTAAAACACGGGAGATGCTTTTTCCTACCAACAACATTCGAAATAAATGGCAGACAGAAGTGAAACTCACCAGGTCTTCTTCTGATGTCGAGTTTAATGGCAAACCGAAACGGTACATTACTGCCACAACTGTTTGGATGTAGAGCATTAATGGAGTCTGACATCTTCACCGGGTCACTGTAAACAGACATCTTTTCAAGAATGAAATAAATAATGGTATTAACTGGTTACCATTATTTTAAATTAATGGTTCTGTTCAGCAACATAAAAACATAACGCAATGCTAAAATAACCTCAGCCGTATGAGTAATGTTTTATTTATAATTTGCAGTTGTTTAATTGGTATCTCATTGCAAACTGTGTGTGTGTGTATATATATATATATATATATATATATATATATATATATATATATATATATATATATATATATATTATATACACACACACACACACATTTATTATATTTACAGATCCTATTGTCTTATGTACAATTTGTACATGTTCAATCAAACCCCTCTATTTTGTCACATGATAATTTCATAAGGACCACAATGGAAATAAGCATTTATGTTTTTTGTGTTATCAGTGTATCATTGATATATTCACCTCTGTATGATTATATTGATGTTGCAGAATAAACTCAAACAATCAATTAATCAATCAATCATAAACAAAATCAGCACCTCCAAATCTGAGGCCATGGTTCTCGGCCGGAAAAAGGTGCTTTGCCCTCTTCAGGTCGGTGGATTGTCCTTGCCTCAAGTGGAGGAGTTTAAGTATCTCGGGGTCTTGTTCTCGAGTGAGGGACGGATGGAGCGTGAGATCGATAGATGGATCGGTGCAGCATCTGCAGTGATGCGGTCGCTGTATCGGACCATCGTGGTGAAGAGAGAGCTGAGTAGGGGGGCAAAGCTCTTGATTTACCGATCGATCTACGTTCAGATCCTCACCTATGGTCATGAGATTTGGCTCATGACCGAAAGAACGAGATCGCGAGTACAAGCGGCCGAGATGAGTTTCCTCTGCAGGGTGGCTGGGCGCTCCCTTAGAGACAGGGTGAGGAGCTCGGTCACTGCTGCTCCTCCACATTGAAAGGAGTCAGTTGAGGTGGCTCGGGCATCTCTTCCGGATGCCCCCTGGACGCCTCGCAGGAGAGGTGTTCCAGGCACGTGCCATTGGGAGGAGGCCCCGGGGAAGACCCAGGACACGCTGGAGGGACGACATCTCTCGGCTGGCTTGGGAACGCCTTGGGGTTCCCCCGGAGGAGCTGGGGGAGGTGTGTGTGGATCGGGAGGTCTGGGGGGCTTTGCTTGAGCTGCTGCCCCCGCGACCCGACTCCGGATAAAGCAGAAGAAAATGGATGGATGGATCATAAATAATATTTTACTTATGTTTTAACACTGTGCATGCGTGGAGTACGTGTGTGCATACGTGAGCTTTTTGTCAAGCGCAGAAGTTAGCTTTGAGTTAGCGGAAGTTAGTGTACACGCTGACATCCGTGAGATGCATTGCAAATCACTCCACAGGCGTTATCAGGGTACAAAAACAGTGTCTTCAGTTTTAAAAGTGTTTATTTCTCACTAGCTTTTACATAATAGATAAGAAAGATGTTATATCTACACACAAATGAAACTGATTTAGCAGCTAAGTAGATCAGCCAGTGACGTCACTACACTAATGACCGCAAATTGTCTTGTAAATCATTCCAGAGATGTTATCAGGTTCCAAAAATTTGTTTTCAGTGTTAGAAGTGTTTATTTCTGGCAAGCAAAATACAAGAATGTTGCTTGTGAATTTAAAGACTCTGGCACTAATAGGACTGCACCTATGCTGAGCACAGAAAGACGAACAGACAGGCAGATGGACAGACAGATGGACGGACGGATGGACAGACACAAAGCCTTCATAATACTCAATTGCCATATATGATGGCCTCGGACAAAAATATAAAGTTTCTGGTTTCGTTTTGATCCTAGATAAACAAAAAGTTTCTGATTTTCCTCTTTGTTCAACAAACTGGTTCAAAGCCTTGCTGAAAGGAGCCATTGAGAGTGTACTCCTCAGGCATAATAAAATTCAGCAGCCCCATAATTCGCACCCTTAAATTGTATATTGATGGAAGCCCATGATAAGAAATCACCCAATTCCATATCCATAATCAATTCCCACCCCTACTGATCTGAAAGCTGCATAGCTTCTTAGGATGGCATTTTAGCCACAGGGACGTTTACTCAATCAGTGGTCAATATGGGGAAAGGCATGGAAAAAAAAAAAAAAAAAAACAGTGTTTTACCACAATGAGCACCCAGTCAGGAAATGGCTTTGTGCCTTCCTTGTATTATGTGTATTTTCAACCATAGCATGGAACAAATGAGTGTGTAGAGCAAGACAGATAAACAGAACTATGAGTGGCAGAAGAGATAAATACAACCATCACTTCCTGCTGATAATTAAAAATATAACACAATGCTAAAATACCCTCAGCCACATGAGCATTGTACAGTGTATATACACACACACACACACATTTATTGTTATTTACATTGATTATTAAGATCTTACTGTCTTTCAATAAAGCCCCCCAATCAATCATTCAATCAATCAATGAACAATATTTGCGTTTTAACAGCGTCTGCAGGAGGGCCTGCTTGTGCGTATAAAAACCCCAATTCCAATGAAGTTGGGACTTTGTGTAAAATGTAAATAAAAACAGAAGACAATGATTTGCAAATCCTCTTCAACCTATATTCAATTGAATACACCACAAAGACAAGATATTTAATGTTCAAGCTGATAAACTTTATTGTTTTTGTGCAAATATTTGCACAAAAACAATGGATACCTGCAACGTGTTACATCACCTTTCCGTCTAACAACACTCAATAAGCATTTTGGAACTAAGGACACTAATTGTTGAAGCTTTGTAGGTGGAATTCTTTTCCATTCATGCTTGATGTACGACTTCAGTTGTTCAACAGTCTGGGGTCTCCATTGTCGTATTTTGCGCTCAATAATGCGCTACACATTTTCAATGGGCGACAGGTCTGGACTGCAGGCAGGCCAGTCTAGTACCCGTACTCTTTTACTACACAGCCACACTGTTGTAACACGTGCAGAATGTGGCTTGGCATTGTCTTGCTGAAATAAGCAGGGACGTCCCTGAAAAAGACATTGCTTGAATGGAAGCATGTGTTGCTCCAAAATCTGGATGTATCTTTCAGCATTGATGTTGCCATTACAGATGTGTAAGTTGCCCATGCCATGGGCACTCACACATCTGTGATGGTATGAGGGAATCTGGATGGTCTTTTTCCTCTTTTGTCTGGAGGACACAACGTCCATGATTAAGGTTACAATTTGAAATGTGGACTCAGACCACAGCACACTTTTCCACCTTGCGTCTGTCCATTTCAAATGAGCTCGGGCCCAGAGAAGGCGGCGGTGTTTCTGGATGTTGTTGATGTATGGCTTTCACTTTGCATGGTAGAGTTTTAACTTGCACTTGTAGATGTTGCGACAAACTCTGTTAAGTGTCATGTGTGTGTTATGTGTGTGTTGTCTGTTTGTCATGAGGCCGGTCAAGGTTTGCTCAGCCCTGCTCATGACCTAAGGCAGGGATGTACATCTGGAGCTGGTCCCCGGGCGCCATAAAGGCGACCTCTGCTCCTAACTGGCAATTAGGATGGGTAAAATGCAGTAAACACATTTCATTGTGCAGGGAACATGTTCCTATGTGCATATGACAATAAAATTATTTTGAATCCTTTTCTGAATCCTTTTTTAAGTGACAATGGTTTTCTGAAGTGTTCCTAAGTCCACGCGATAAGATTACACAATGATCTTGGATTTTAATGCAGTGCCGTCTGAAGGATCGAAGGTCACGGGCATATATTGTACATTTTTGGCCTTGCCGCTCACGTGTAGAAAGTTCTCCAGATTCTCAGAATCTTCTGATTATTTTATGGACTGTAGATGATGGAATCCCTAAATTCCTTGCAACTGAACATTGAGAAACATTGTTCTTAAACTGTTGGACTATTTTTTCACACAGTTGTTCACAAAGTGGTGATCCTCACCCAATTTGCTTGTGAACAGCTGAGCCTTTTGGGGATGCTCCTTTTATACCCAATCATGACACTCACCTGTTTCCAATTAACCTGTTCACCTGTGGAATGTTCCAAACAGGTGGTCTTTGAGCATTCATCAAATTTCCCAGTCTTTTGTTGCCACTGTCCCAGCTTTTGTGAAACGTGTTGCAGGCATCCATTTTTCAAAATGAGCAAATATTTGCACAAAAACAATAAAGTTTATCATTTTGAACATTAAATATCTTGTCTTTGTGGTGGATTGGACTGAATACAGGTTGAAGAGGATTTGCAAATCATTGTATTCTGTTTTTATTTAAATTTCAAACAATGTCCCAACTTCAGTGGTATTGAGGTCGTACATGAACTTTTGAGAAGAGCGGAACTTCATTTTGAGTTAGCGGAAGCTGGTGTGCACACTGACGTCCGCGAGATGTCTTGTAAATGACTCCAGAGGTGTTATCAGTTTACAAAAACAGTGTTTTCAGTTTTATGTTTATTTCTCACTAGCTTTTACATATGACAAAGAGGTTATATTTACACACAAATGAAACAGACTTTGCAGCTAGCTTGACCGACCACTGACATCACAGTGCTGGTCTGAATGTTCCCTGTGAATTCGAAGACTCTGACAGTAATAGGACTGGACTTATGCTGAGCACAGACAGACTGACAGTCAAACAGACGGATGGACGCAAAGTCGTCGCAATACCCGATGGCCATATTTGATGGCCTTGGGTAAAAGCAATAATCTACAATTCCATATTTTTTGGGGGGTGTGTGGCCCTAAAATGATGCATATCAACCTGTGCAACATCAACAAAAGTTTGGAGATGATTTGAGTTGTTGATATCTGTTCCACAACATGTAATAAAACTAAAATTCTTAATTAAATTTGTCATTTGTTTTGAACATGTTAAAACTGCCTACTTGCACTGCAGACACTTCAGTCTCAAAGAGACCTTGGAATTTGGAAAATAACACCATAAGAGAATAATACCTCTGTGCAGAGCTTCACCCATGCAGAGTCACACCATGTTTAAGCTACGAACAAATTACAATCACATTTCTGCCTACAAGATGGGGAGGAAGAGGAGAAGAAGAAAAAAAGTGACTTCACTTCTGAATGTACAATCTACATAACCAAAAAACGACACACAGTGCCTAATATTCCACTTGTCCATCCATGTGTGCTTCTGGGGACCTTATGCCATATCACAGGAACTGCTACAGGAATTATGTTAAATTTTGCCTCAACTTATTAGCAAGATACAATGAAAAACAACAAACACTCTACTCTGATATCAGTAACCACTGAGGCTAGATTTTGGTCTTAAATAATTCAGAGACCCAAAGATTCCAAATGCTCCAATTAAACGTTTGACCTTTGTCCCCAATTAAAATCATCCCTTGCTGTTTTGCCTGTTTAATTGCTCGATGCTTTGATGCCTGTTTTGATTCTATTCAAAAGCTTTTTGCGCTTTTTCCCGTATCAGTAGGAGATATGTTGGCAAAGATGGCAAACTCAATTTTTGATTTCAAAACAGTCAACAAATTCATGCTGGATTTCAGGCAAATTTGTATGCTAATGCATTATTTGCCATGGCAAAGCATCATGATTGCTGACTGAAAACTAAATTTGAAAACATGATACGCATATGGACCCTGTACTGCTGATGTCACTACATAGTATGCTTTTTTTTTTATCTTATTTGACTCCATGTGGTTGGTCCTGTTCTACGAACAGTGCAACCAACATATAATTCATTCTATTCAAAATTTAGTTATTTTGAAGCTTCAGCCTAAAAGGACACATGGTGATGTTCAGCAAACGGCCAAAATATTCTGCATGAGTATTTCTTTCTATCTACTCTTTTCCACCAGACCCACAATGATGAACAAAATAGGCAGCAGCCACAGAGCCATCACCAAATCAAATCAGATCAAACCTATTTATGTTGTGCTTTCAAAGAAGTATTCAAAGAGCTCTGCAATTTAAAACACAATTACCATGCAAAGAATTTAACATCCAAAATATTAACAAGAAAAGGGATCATAAAATTTAATACCAATAATTTAACACATAAATCATCAGAAGACGATTCAAACCAAATAAAAATAAAAGTAACTCATCAATTATAAATTAAATAAAAACATACACTCACTGGCCACTTTATTAGGTACACCTTACGAGTACCGAGTTGGACGCCCTTTGGCCTCCAGAATTACCTTAATTCTTCGCAGCACTGAGTCAACAAGGTGTTGGAAACATTCCTCAGAGATGTTGGTCCATATCGATGTGAAGGCATCACACAATTAGGTTATCCTCTGATTATCCTCAACAAGACATTTTCTTCCCCACAACTGCCACTCACTGGACATATTTTCTTTTTTGGTTTGTTCTCTGTAAACCCTAAAGATGGCTGTGCGTGAAATTTCCAGTAGATCACCAGTTTCTGAAATACTCAGACCAGCCCATCTGGCAACAACCAAGTCACATTGAAAGTCACTTACTTCCCCTTTCTTCCCCATTGTGATGCTTGGTTTGAACTTCAGCAAGTCATGTTCACCACGTCTCAATGCCTAAAAGCATTGAGTCACTGTCATGTGATTGTATGATTAGCTGTTTGTGTTACCATACAAATGACCCGCTGTACCTAATAAAGTGGCCAGTGTGTGTACAACTTAAACTTTCATTTAAAATCTTAAAAAATAAAAAACAAAAAAAAAAAATCAGATTGATATCTGCTGATAAGATATTGGATAAAGATGGAGGCTGATTAGCAAAGGCTCTGCAACCTGCTGACTCGCTCTTCACTCCAGCAACACACAGCAGACCAGCACTCTGAGGCTTCTGCCGACACATGAGGCTCAATAAGTTCAGGAAGACAAAATCTTAAAATCTGCCCTCACATGGAAAAGGAGTTAACGAAAGGAGGACAGCACTGATGTTACATGATCAAATTTCTCCATCCTGGTCAAACCCCGACAACCTGTGTTAAGGATCATTTGAAGAATCCTGATACTAATATGTGGCATGCCAAGAAATACTGTCGTGTGAAGCTCACAGTTGCCCAAGAGTGTGTAACACACTAGGTTTGTATCATGTAATGTGTGCAGAAACAACCGCAGCATAATCATAGACAATTTTATCTTCAGCACAATCATAAAAAACATGACTTATGTGCAGTTCGACCAAAAAGGTTGTGAGGCTCTGACAAGACAAGAGATCAAAAACAATTTGACCTTCTGCTCTCATGCTAGGGATGGAAAAAGAGCCGGACGCTCGGGGACATGGTCTTAAATACTGTTGGCTGTACTAATGTGACTTTGTTGGTATAAGATCTCAACCTCTGTGCATACGCATGTGGGATAATCCAGGCGCTAAGCACCGCCCTCTGGCAGTCAGGAGGAATGAAACAGAACATATTTAGTCCTTGCTGGTTTGAGGTGGCCAACGCTGTTGCAATCAAGATGCATTGGTATTTAAAGAATGCAGACACTGGGCCTAAAATGACAACTGCATCGGGTGGCGTGGCTTGGCTATGTTTTGTCCCAGATTCCTTCAAAACAAATATTAAAAACTGCAGATAAAAGCAACCCGCTTACATTGAGAAGATGCATTATCAATCAGTAATAATAACAGTGATGAAAGTAAGCCAGTTTCATCTGCCTCCAGCTGTAGGTCCTTGATCTTGTTTACAAAATTGTGTGTGTTCTCCACATGGTGATGAAACTATGGTGTCATTTGATGTGACATCGTTGTTCACTTGCATCCCCACTGCTGAGGCTGTCTCAGCTGTGAGGCAGAGACTGCTGGAGGATGTCTCTACTTGAAAGGACCAATCTCACACCAGACCACATCTGCCAACTCTTGGAGATCTGTCTCAACACCACGTATTTCCTGTTTAGGGGGAATTACTACAGGCAGATTCATGGTTGTGCGATGGGGTCTCCGGTATCCCCCATTGTGGCCAATCTGTACATGGAGCGAGTGGAGAAGACAGCCTTGACGTCTTTCACGGGCATCTCTCCCAGTCACTGGTTCAGATATTTTGATGACACATGGGTTAAAATCAAGCAACAGCAAGTTGAGGACTTTACAGAACACATCAACTCGGTGGACGCCAATATCAAGTTCACACGTGAGGATGCCAGAAACAACCATTTAGCTTTCTTGGACTGTGATGTTACGATTGGAGAGAACAGGCAGCTCCAGACAGGGGTTTACAGAAAACCAACTCACACTGACCAATATCTGCTCTTTGGCTCAAACCACCCCCTTGAACACAAGCTCGGGGTGATCAGGACGCTTCAACACAGAGCCCTACAGGTGCCCACAACTGCACAGGGAAGGGCTAAAGAACAACAACTTGTCCGGAAAGCCCTCACAGTATGTGGGTACCCACGATGGTCCCTGGACAAAGTGCAGAAGTCCCAGAGAACAAAGAGACCAGACAGACAGGAGACGGAGACAAGAAGAAGAGGAGTGTCTCTCCCTTATTTAGCAGGAGTAGGGGAAAAACTACAGAGGATCTTCAGACAGCACAAAATCCCAGTTTACTTTAAACCGGTTAACACCTTGAGACAGAAATTAGTTCACCCTAAGGACATGATCCCTAGTTACAAACAGAGCAATGTAGTGTATTCTATCAGATGTCAGGAAAACTGTAACGAACACTACATAGGTGAAACGAAGCAACCTTTACACAAAAGGCTATACCAGCACCACAGAGAGGGCGCCAGTGGACCTCAGTCTGCGGTTCATCTCCACCTTAAAGACACTAACCACACGTTTGAGGACAAGGAAGTTAAAATATTAGCCAGAGAGAAGAAATGGTTTGAGAGAGGGGTCAAGGAGGCATTCTTTGTGAAACGTTTGAAACCCAGCCTTAACTGGGGAGGGGGTCTGAGACACAATTTATCCCCTGTTTACAATGGGGTACTCAGGTCAAAGGGGTTTCATTCTTTTGTTCATGGTAATGAGTCATTCACGTCATCAAGGGAGCCATCAGAAAGGCATCCATCCCATCATTAGAGAGACAGCTGTCCTGTCATTAGGTGTGCTAACTAGAGCACAATAGTTGCTAATTAGAGCTTTTGTGCACTTTTGTGCAGATTAAAGTCACTAACTGGGACTCTTGTCTTGTTGTGGGCAAGAAATGAGAATTGTCCTCCGTTCTGCCATTCGCACAGCTCCAAACGCTGCACCGCTCTCTGTCGGTAAACATACCGCTGTCCCAGCTTTTTTGAAATGTGTTGCAGGCATCCATTTCAAAATGATAGTAGAGAAGCTTGAATCTTCGACTGGACTGGGTTGCTTGACGCGAGGACGTTTCGCTTCAAATCGCAGAAGCTTCCTCAGCTAAAATTCTTGCTCTGGAAGTCTGACTTCTGTCTGACTCTTGTAGAGAAGAATAAAACAGAAGCCAACAAAAGCTGGAGTTTTAAACCTAACCAGACCCCTCCTACTGAGAGGCAGACCGCTATAGGCTAGTGACTAAACAATAGCTCTAATTAGCAACTATTGTGCTGTAGTTAGCACACCTAATGGCAGGACAGCTGTCCCTCTAATGATGGAATGGATGCCTTTCTGATGGCTCCCTTGATGACGTGAATGACTCATTACCATGAACAAAAGACTGAAACTCCTTTGACCTGAGTACCCCATTGTAAACAGGGGATAAAGTGTGTCTCAGACCCCCTCCCCGGTTAAGGCTGGGTTTAAAACGTTTCACAAAGAATGCCTCCTTGACCCCTCTCTCAAACCATTTCTTCTCTCTGGCTAATATTTTAACTTCCTTGGCCTCAAACATGTGGTTAGTGTCTTTAAGGTGGAGGTGAACCGCAGACTGAGGTCCACTGGCGCCCTCTCTGCGGTGCTGGTATAGCCTTTTGTGTAATGGTTGCTTCGCTTCACCTATGTAGTGTTCGTTACAGTTTTCCTGACATCTGATAGAATACACTACATTGCTCTGTTTGTAACTAGGGATCATGTCCTTAGGGTGAACTAATTTCTGTCTCAAGGTGTTAACCAGTTTAAAGTAAACTGGGATTTTGTGCTGTCTGAAGATCCTCTGTAGTTTTTCCCCTACTCCTGCTAAATAAGGGAGAGACACTCCTCTTCTTCTTGTCTCCGTCTGCTGTCTATCTGGTCTCTTTGTTCTCTGGGACTTCTGCACTTTGTCCAGGGACCATCGTGGGTACCCACATACTGTGAGTTGTGGGCACCTGTGAGGGCTTTCCGGACACGTTGTTGTTCTTTAGCCCTGCCCCTCTGCAGTTGTGGGCACCTGTAGGGCTCTGTGTTGAAGCATCCTGATCACGCCGAGCTTGTGTTCAAGGGGGTGGTTTGAGCCGAAGAGCAGATATTGGTCAGTGTGAGTTGGTTTTCTGTAAACCCCTGTCTGGAGCTGCCTGTTCTCTCCAATCGTAACATCACAGTCCAGGAAGGCTAAATGGTTGTTTCTGGCATCCTCACGTGTGAACTTGATATTGGCGTCCACCGAGTTGATGTGTTCTGTACTCAGTGGACACTTTATCCCCTGTTTACAATGGGGTACTCAGGTCAAAGGAGTTTCAGTCTTTTGTTCATGGTAATGAGTCATTCACGTCATCAAGGGAGCCATCAGAAAGGCATCCATCCCATCATTAGAGGGACAGCTGTCCTGCCATTAGGTGTGCTAACTACAACACAATAGTTGCTAATTAGAGCTATTGTTTAGGCACTAGCCTATAGCAGTCTGCCTCTCAGTAGGAGGGGTCTGGTTAGGTTTAAAACTCCAGCTTTTGTTGGCTTCTGTTTTATTCTTCTCTACAAGAGTCAGACAGAACTCAGACTTCCAGAGCAAGAATTTTAGCTGAGGAAGCTTCTGCGATTTGAAGCGAAACGTCCTCGCGTCAAGCAACCCAGTCCAGTCGAAGATTCAAGCTTCTTTACTCTTTTCACACAACTTGTATCAAGATGATACAAGTTCTGTCAAAAGACGCTTCTCTGTTGTATCCCTGCTGTACTTTAAATATATATTTTGTATTCTCCGAGCACTGGAGTTACCAACTCTGTTCCTGGAGAGCCACTGCCCTGCATGTTTTCTACATCAGCCTACTCAAGTCACACCTGATTTTGTTTTAAAAGTGGTGTCCTCTGGCTCTTGATTGGTTGAGCACACCTGATAGAGTTAATTACATGGGAGTGGAACAGGGAAAGTCAGAAAACATGCAGGGCAGGGGCCCTCCAGGAACAAGGTTGGACACAGCTGGACTACAGGGTATTTCATCTGGCAGATTTAGATTTGGCCCAAGTTTTAAAAGTAAATTATCGAATAAAGGGTGACAGGTGAATTAAATAAATTAAGGTGTAAAATATTTCATTATTATATTCACACTATTTTCTTACCAAAGCTAAAGGAGAAGAAAATAAAAGAGGGAAAAAGTATAAGTTGCACTGACTCTAATCTGCACTGCATTGACCTTGCATCATTTTTTGTGCTCTGTGAGACTTCGGGCCTGGTCACACGGCACATGGCGATAACTGAGTGAAGGAAGAAAAGTCACAAAGTCACAAATCATTGAGAAAAGGTAGAGGAATGATCCTGCACCGTCTCCATCACCAAAAAGCTTGCAACTCAAGAGTGTAAAAAAGAACAAAACAAAACCAAAACTAAGGAAAGAAAAATAAAGCCAATGTCGACTTTGACGATTCAATCGAAACCAAAATGAAACATTCACGATGACGTGACCGACAGTGGGTATGAGACCGAGTGCAGCCAGCCTTGTCCTCATGTCCGCAGCACTTGCAGGGGTGGGATTTGGTTGTCTTAACAACAGGTGAGCGATGTAGTTTGTCCTCACAACAACATGTGTAAACACGCAGACCAGCCACAAACAGCTGGAATGTGCATAAATATTTAAAGTAGTTGATAAAACATTCTTACCGCTATTGTTTCTGTATTACAACATAGCTTTTCGTTCCACACATGGACGGGTCATCAGCGATACAAGGATGTTACGTGCAGCTTGTCTGAGCTTTGGATCCGTTCAGATATCGTCAATGTTCGTGCAAGATGTCAGACTTGGGAGGTTGGACGAAGTTGGACGACAGTCAAACAAAACGCTCACGTTGAGGAACTACACAAATGATAAGGAACCGTCAAGACAGAAAGCAAAACAGAATATGAGTGAATTGAGGTTGTTGTCGGGATTTGTTCACATTTTTCAACAGTTTGACAATTCTGACAAAGTGCCAGCTGCAAAACGAAGCTAAACGACAGTTACACAACGTCTCCAAAAGTAAACACAAGTCCAGATTTCTTGTTTTGTTTGGGCTTCGGTGCCCTTCGTTAGTGCCATGTGACTGGAGTTTTAAATAAATAAAGATTACTTCAGTCTTAATGATCAGATTTTGAATATTTCTGAAACTACTAAAGTTTTTTTTTGTTTGTTTGTTTGTTTGCATCGAGCAATTCTAATCATCAAATGGTGGAGGAAAAACACAGTTGCATTTGAAATGAAGCTTCCTTTTTCACCTCAGCTCATGCAACATTCCAAGCATTGGGAAATGGTCTACTGTGACAGCCCAAATTTCTAGACTGGCAAACAGCATTATTTTCATTCCTGGTCCCCTTGTCACCTCTCATTGAAATATGTTGTCACAGAATGGAGCCTGATGCTAAGCAGGGCTGCTGGCCTCCCTGCATGTGTCTATCCATGTCTACATTCATACAGGCTGGTCAAAGTGGTGATGTGAAAAATTCATAGGCGGAGGAGAAAAGAGATAAATAGAAAAAGAAAGACGGGGAGAGGAAGAACAGTTGTTTTGGTCTGAAAATGAACTACTCATCCACAACGAAGTGAGTGGAGGAAGAAAAAAGTCTCAAGAGCTCATCACTCATCCTGAGTTTGTGGAGCTCGACATTTGCATTTCCCCTTCGTAATATTCTTCATGACAGCCTGTCTGTTTACACTACTGGTCTTGCTGATCCTGTTCCATCACTTTCAAGGTGCAGGGATAAGAGCGAAGCACTTGAAACAACTGGTGAAGAAACTCTATTCAATTTCAATTTATTTGAAAGGGACCATGTGCAATTAAAACATAAATGTTACCATTTGATGCATTGCACCAGAGTTACCCTTAGGCTAATTTACATCTGCAGTCCCTGATCACAAATAAATATGACACATATAAAATCATCAAATATCACGAATAAATACAACCAAGATGTTAAACATCACTTAACAGATAAAAACATGTAGCAACACTATGTATTGTAAATAAAATGCCCCTCATAAGCACTTAAACATATACATAATCATAGGGTGTAGTAGCATGCACAGCACACAACACTGACCCCAGTCACACACACTCCTTATCAAAAAAAAAAAAAAAGCACTAACTTATTAGTGGGTGCATTGTTGTGAACGCTTTAAATATTTTTTTTTATACGTATTAACTTTAAAATCACAAAATGAGACGCAATTTTTTATGTTGTCTGGAATAGCATTCCATTGTGTAACAGCTTTAACAGAAAAGGCTGCCTGCACAAATGCTGAGTTGCAAAGGGGCAAAACACAGTCATGTATGGAAGCTATTCTCGTAGACCTTACAAAGCCACGATAATAGACAAACTTGCACAAACAGCCAAGCCATTTAAGATTTTGTAAACAGCACATAAATTTGAAAATATCCTAAAATTTTCAAAAGATAATAGATTGTACTTGTGTAATATGCTACAATGATGATACCTCAGTGGCTTTTTGTCAAAGATTTTCAGGGCCTTTTTGTACAGGGATTCTAAGTGCCTAATTGCTGTCAGGCTAGCCTGACCCCAAGTAATACAGTATGAAATATGGGGGAAAATTAAAGCATGCAAAAATATCTTGGCAGCCTCAGTAGATAAAAAGGATCTAATCTGTCGAAATAGAGCCAGCTTATATTTAATAGTTTTTGTCATTTTTTTGATGTGTTTCTTATAGCTCAAATTCAGATCCAGTAACACACCAAGATATTTGAATTCAGTAACAGTCTCAGTTTGTTCACCCCCAATGCAGACTTTTACATCTGAGATGTTCAATTTTGTTTTGGAGAAGAACATACCTTTAGTTTTACCAACATTTAAAGTGAGACAGGAGCGGTCTAACCACTCAGCCACTCCAAACAAAGCATTATTTAATTTTTCAGCTGCTTGTTGAGGTGACTTTGCATGGGTATATAAAACAGTGTCATCAGCGTCGAGTTGCATCTCCACATTACGACAAAACTATGGAAGGTCATTAATGTAAAGACTAAAAAGTAGTGGGCCTAATACAGATCCTTGTGGCACACCCATTGTGCACTTCACATAACTGGAATATACATCTTTAATTTTCACACACTGGCTCCTATTGGATAGGTATGATGACATCCATGCAAGTGTGTTAGCTGAAAGATTAAAGCTGGAAAGTTTGGATATCAGAACTGTATGGTTAACTGTGCCGAAGGCCTTACTTAAGTCTAAGAACACAGCTCCAACAACTCTATAGTTACCAACTATACAACGATCACCAGATTTAAAAACTGGAGTCACGATGGCGTGCTTCCAATCCACAGGAAAAAAACTATGTGTAATGGAAAGATTTAGTAAATGAGTAATGGGGGAAATTAGAGCAGCTGAGTGTTTTTTAATAAACACTGTGTCCTGATGGGAAGTATCTTTGCTTTTTGAATTTCTTAAAGAGCAAATCACCTTCTTAACTTCCTCTGCAGTTACTGTAACTAAATCAAGGCCTTCCCCTGCAACAGTCAAATTAACGCGTAGCTCCCTAAATTTAAAATTATCTCCTAGTTCCTGAACAGAATCAATAAAAAAGGAATTAAATGTAGAAGCAATTTTAACATCATCGTCTATTGTCTCATCCTGAACTGTGAGCTGAATATCCCCTGTATAACGGTGGTCTTTCCCTGTTAAACTGTTAATATTTTTCCAAATTTCATTGCTGTTGCCCTTAGCATCATTCATGAGTTGAAGGAAAAAGTGTGACTTAGCTATTCTCAATTCATTAATCACTCCTTAAACCTTTATAAACTAAAATATCTGTATCTCTTCTGGTTTTGATGGCCTTTTTTAGAGCAGTATCTCTACTTTTCATCAGTTGCCATAAATTTGCATTGAACCAAGGCAGGCTGACCTTGCTTCTATTTTTTTCGAGAAATTTTTACAGTGAATTTATCCCTAACAGCATTGATTTTAGATGTAAATAACTGACAGCTACACTCCAGATTTTCTGAGGATAAAATATCTTCCCAATCCAAATTATTTATCTCATTGTCAAATGTGTCCCGTTTTCTTTTAGGTATACAGAACACATTTTTGTAACGAAAAGTTGATATAGGACTCTTAAATCTATTTTTAGTTAATTTCCTTGCCACCAGAATTAGGTTGTGGTCAGACAGACCAGTAATCAAATTGTAGCTTTTTGTTATCCTTTCAGGTTTATTGGAGAAGAAAAGATCAAGTTGCGTATTTGAACGCTTTATGATTTTAGTTGGGCCTTTTATCAGTTGCTTGAAATGGTATTTATCTGTAATAGCTTTTAACTTCCTCCTTGTAGATTTATCCTCCCAGTTCAGATTAAAATCCCCCATTAAAATAATTTCTTTGTGATGGTCACATTCTTTCAAAATTTCAATAAATTCTTCATAAAATGTATCGCTAGCAGCCGGGGGTCTATAAAAGCCTATAATAATAAAAGACATCTGCTGAGACAAAACAACTTTTAGTGCAACATACTCCAAGGAAATTGCCGGCTTGAACAATATATGTTTGCACTTAATAGAATCTTTCACATACATTAATACCCCGCCCCCTTTTCCCACAGTGCTGTCTCGGCTGAAACATTGGAATCCACTCACTGTAAATACATTAATAGGAGTAGATTGTTGCAACCATGTTTCAGATATGCACAAGAAGTCCAAGTTAGAGTTCGCTAGTAAATGAGTCAGGTGTTCAGTTTTTGAGACAATACTTCTACTTTAAGTGACCACCGAGAAGTCCTCTCGGCTTCCGCTTAGGATCCCAGATGACCTTTGCGTGATTGACAGTTTGAAATGTCTTAAATGAGAATTGTTTTTTAACAGCGGGATTAATGCACCTGACAGCATCCACAGCAAAGTCTATAGGCTGGAGTTCCCCTGTTAGCGTCGCTATTGTGCTAGCCAGCCCACTAAAGGCACCCACCCCAGCCGGGGGGAGGCTAGGTACAGACGATCGGCAAAAACTCACCTCCCCAGACAATGTTGCCACTGAAGTTGAGGGGAGTCCAGCACCGATGTCCCACGATGCGCTCCGAGTAATTATTGGCCATGGATTGAGCTGTATGTCCCCAGACAACAGCCCCACACTGTGGATCTTCTGAAGAAGAGGTGAGTCCCCGCTGCCTTTGGTAGTTACGTTGGTCAATCGTAGCACAACCATCACGCAGAATAGATGAGTAGATGATGTAAAATCCAAGAAGATTATAATGATAGGATAAGGCCCGAGGATTTACGGCCCAGTCCGAGCACAACCGCCAGTGTTCTCTCATCCAGGCAGCCCGCTGCATTCGACAGCCGTCAGAACACAGCTGTTCCGTGTATGGCCTCCCTGGCATGCAGACATGAAATGAAGGGCCAACAATAGCAACCAGCAACAGTGTTATAAAAAGCATGTTGGTCTTGTTAGGAGAGACGGCATCCATCCCACTTTGGATGGAGCAGCTCTCATTTCTAGAAATCTGGCCAATTTTCTTAAATCCTCCAAACCGTGACTATCCAGGGTTGGGACCAGGAAGCAGAGTTGTAGTCTTACACACCTCTCTGCAGCTTCTCTCCCCCTGCCATCCCCTCATTACCCCATCCCTGTAGAGACGGTGCCTGCTCCCAGACCACCAATAACCAGCAAAAATCTATTTAAGCATAAAAATTCAAAAAGAAAAACTAATATAGCACCTTCACCTGCACCACAGACTAAAACAGTTAAATGTGGTCTATTAAACATTAGGTCTATCTCTTCTAAGTCCCTGTTAGTAAATGATATAATAATTGATCAACATATTGATTTATTCTGCCTTACAGAAACCTGGTTACAGCAGGATGAATATGTTAGTTTAAATGAGTCAACACCCCCGAGTCACACTAACTGCCAGAATGCTCGTAGCACGGGCCGAGGCGGAGGATTAGCAGCAATCTTCCATTCCAGCTTATTAATTAATCAAAAACCCAGACAGAGCTTTAATTCATTTGAAAGCTTGACTCTTAGTCTTGTCCATCCAAATTGGAAGTCCCAAAAACCAGTTTTATTTGTTATTATCTATCGTCCACCTGGTCGTTACTGTGAGTTTCTCTGTGAATTTTCAGACCTTTTGTCTGACTTAGTGCTTAGCTCAGATAAGATAATTATAGTGGGCGATTTTAACATCCACACAGATGCTGAGAATGACAGCCTCAACACTGCATTTAATCTATTATTAGACTCAATTGGCTTTGCTCAAAATGTAAATGAGTCCACCCACCACTTTAATCATATCTTAGATCTTGTTCGGACTTATGGTATGGAAACAGAAGACTTAACAGTATTCCCTGAAAACTCCCTTCTGTCTGATCATTTCTTAATAACATTTACATTTACTCTGATGGACTACCCAGCATGGGGAATAAGTTTCATTACACTAGAAGTCTTTCAGAAAGCGCTGTAACTAGGTTTAAGGATATGATTCCTTCTTTATGTTCTCTAATGCCATATACCAACACAGTGCAGAGTAGCTACCTAAACTCTGTAAGTGAGATAGAGTATCTCGTCAATAGTTTTACATCCTCACTGAAGACAACTTTGGATGCTGTAGCTCCTCTGAAAAAGAGAGCTTTAAATCAGAAGTGCCTGACTCCGTGGTATAACTCACAAACTCGCAGCTTAAAGCAGATAACCCGTAAGTTGGAGAGGAAATGGCGTCTCACTAATTTAGAAGATCTTCACTTAGCCTGGAAAAAGAGTCTGTTGCTCTATAAAAAAGCCCTCCGTAAAGCTAGGACATCTTACGACTCATCACTAATTGAAGAAAACAAGAACAACCCCAGGTTTCTTTTCAGCACTGTAGCCAGGCTGACAAAGAGCCAGAGCTCTATTGAGCCGAGTATTCCTTTAACTTTAACTAGTAATGACTTCATGACTTTCTTTGCTAATAAAATTTTAACTATTAGAGAAAAAATTACTCATAACCATCCCACAGACGTATCGTTATCTTTGGCTGCTTTCAGTGATGCCGGTATTTGGTTAGACTCTTTCTCTCAGATTGTTCTGTCTGAGTTATTTTCATTCATTAGTTACTTCATCCAAACCATCAACATGTCTATTAGACCCCATTCCTACCAGGCTGCTCAAGGAAGCCCTACCATTATTTAATGCTTCGATCTTAAATATGATCAATCTATCTTTATTAGTTGGCTATGTACCACAGGCTTTTAAGGTGGCAGTAATTAAACCATTACTTAAAAAGCCATCACTTGACCCAGCTATCTTAGCTATTTATAGGCCAATCTCCAACCTTCCTTTTCTCTCAAAAATTCTTGAAAGGGTAGTTGTAAAACAGCTAACTGATCATCTGCAGAGGAATGGTCTATTTGAAGAGTTTCAGTCAGGTTTTAGAATTCATCATAGTACAGAAACAGCATTAGTGAAGGTTACAAATGATCTTCTTATGGCCTCAGACAGTGGACTCATCTCTGTGCTTGTTCTGTTAGACCTCAGTGCTGCTTTTGATACTGTTGACCATAAAATTTTATTACAGAGATTAGAGCATGCCATAGGTATTAAAGGCACTGCGCTGCGGTGGTTTGAATCATATTTATCTAATAGATTACAACTTGTTCATGTAAATGGGGAATCTTCTTCACAGACTAAGGTTAATTATGGAGTTCCACAAGGTTCTGTGCTAGGACCAATTTTATTCACTTTATACATGCTTCCCTTAGGCAGTATTATTAGACGGCATTGCTTAAATTTTCATTGTTACGCAGATGATACCCAGCTTTATCTATCCATGAAGCCAGAGGACACACACCAATTAGCTAAACTGCAGGATTGTCTTACAGACATAAAGACATGGATGACCTCTAATTTCCTGCTTTTAAACTCAGATAAAACTGAAGTTATTGTACTTGGCCCCACAAATCTTAGAAAAATGGTGTCTAACCAGATCCTTACTCTGGATGGCATTACCCTGACCTCTAGTAAAACTGTGAGAAATCTTGGAGTCATTTTTGATCAGGATATGTCATTCAATGCACATATTAAACAAATATGTAGGACTGCTTTTTGCATGTGCGCAATATCTCTAAAATTAGAAAGGTCTTGTCTCAGAGTGATGCTGAAAAACTAATTCATGCATTTATTTCCTCTAGGCTGGACTATTGTAATTCATTATTACCAGGCTGTCCTAAAAGTTCCCTGAAAAGCCTTCAGTTAATTCAAAATGCTGCAGCTAGAGTATGACAGGGACTAGAAGGAGAGAGCATATCTCACCCATATTGGCCTCTCTTCATTGGCTTCCTGTTAATTCTAGAATAGAATTTAAAATTCTTCTTCTTACTTATAAGGTTTTGAATAATCAGGTCCCATCTTATCTTAGGGACCTCATAGTACCATATCACCCCAATAGAGCGCTTCGCTCTCAGACTGCAGGCTTACTTGTAGTTCCTAGGGTTTGTAAGAGTAGAATGGGAGGCAGAGCCTTCAGCTTTCAGGCTCCTCTCCTGTGGAACCAGCTCCCAATTCAGATCAGGGAGACAGACACCCTCTCTACTTTTAAGATTATGCTTAAAACTTTCCTTTTTGCTAAAGCTTATAGTTAGGGCTGGATCAGGTGACCCTGAACCATCTCTTAGTTATGCTGCTATAGACTTAGACTGCTGGGGGGTTCCCATGATGCACTGAGTGTTTCTTTCTCTTTTTGCTCTGTATGCACCACTCTGCATTTAATCATTAGTGATTGATCTCTGCTCCCCTCCACAGCATGTCTTTTTCCTGATTCTCTACCCTCAGCCCCAACCAGTCCCAGCAGAAGACTGCCCCTCCCTGAGCCTGGTTCTGCTGGAGGTTTCTTCCTGTTAAAAGGGAGTTTTTCCTTCCCACTGTTGCCAAGTGCTTGCTCACAGGGGGTCGTTTTGACCGTTGGGGTTTTTACGTAATTATTGTATGGCCTTGCCTTACAATATAAAGCGCCTTGGGGCAACTGTTTGTTGTGATTTGGCGCTATATAAATAAAATTGATTGAATTGATTGATTGATGTTGTAAATTTCCTGCCAAATCGCGGTTTTGTGGTGTTGCTCACAAACAAAACGATTAGAAAAAATAGCTAAAAAGACGTTAACAGCCCCTGCCTCACTGCACCTCCTTGCTGTCACCATCTTACCACTTTCTAGATGCCATAACAATGTTAAGAAAACTAATGGTCATTTACTTGGTTATAATATACAGTTAAGTGTGAATTCCATTTGCATATGTGGGCACTTGTTAATTTTATTAATGTATTAGTCATACACCTTGCTAGTCACCAGAGCTTTGGATATGGTTTGTCAAGCTTTTAATAACACAGTTAATATAGCTCTGTAGTGCAGCCATGCACAGCATGTCCAGTCAAATTAATACAAAGCTGGGTCTCAAGAGTGAAAACACTGAAGACTATGCCTTCAATAACACAAGTGCCCTTTGCTAAATTCCTCTCATGTATGAATGATGAGTTCCCCAACACAAAGCTCTTTGGAAGAGAGTTTTCTTGGTTCTTAGGCACCACATGGTGGCTGAAAAGAAGCAGACACAGCAGAAGCAGAGTAATAAATGTAGAAACTGTGAACGCACTGCAAAATACGGATGAGAAGACGTATGCTTGCGCAAACATTTGACTGAGTAGGTTAACCTGTGACACTTCCAGTAAGGATCATTTCTGATGTGTTTCAGTCTTGTGATAAATTAGAAACCAGTGACTGAAGCTTCTTGAGTAGAGAGAATGCCAAAAGCTTTTCAAATTTGGATTTGGGTTGTTTTTCGTCATTCCTTCTTGAAGATTCTCTTAATCTCAGTTAGATTTGATGCAGTGATTCAGTGGAATGTAATTTAAAATGACTTGCAAGGTTTTACAAAGGAGTTTAAATCCAGGTTTCAGCTGGACCACTCTTGTAAATGCAAAGATAAAAGCTGCATCGGTGTTATTCTTTAATTTGGGGGGAGACAAGAATTTGGTGAATATGTTGTAATTTATTTTGGCTTTTCTGAAATCAACTCCGGAACAAAATTATATATCAATCAATCAATTTTTTTTTTTATATAGCACCAAATCACAACAAACAGTTGCCCCAAGGCGCTTTATATTGTAAGGCAAGGCCATACAATAATTATGTAAAACCCCAACGGTCAAAACGACCCCCTGTGAGCAAGCACTTGGCTACAGTGGGAAGGAAAAACTCCCTTTTAACAGGAAGAAACCTCCAGCAGAACCAGGCTCAGGGAGGGGCAGTCTTCTGCTGGGACTGGTTGGGGCTGAGGGAGAGAACCAGGAAAAAGACATGCTGTGGAGGGGAGCAGAGATCGATCACTAATGATTAAATGCAGAGTGGTGCATACAGAGCAAAAAGAGAAAGAAACAGTGCATCATGGGAACCCCCCAGCAGTCTACGTCTATAGCAGCATAACTAAGGGATGGTTCAGGGTCACCTGATCCAGCCCTAACTATAAGCTTTAGCAAAAAGGAAAGTTTTAAGCCTAATCTTAAAAGTAGAGAGGGTGTCTGTCTCCCTGATCTGAATTGGGAGCTGGTTCCACAGGAGAGGAGCCTGAAAGCTGAAGGCTCTGCCTCCCATTCTACTCTTACAAACCCTAGGAACTACAAGTAAGCCTGCAGTCTGAGAGCGAAGCGCTCTATTGGGGTGATATGGTACTACGAGGTCCCTAAGATAAGATGGGACCTGATTATTCAAAACTTTATAAGTAAGAAGAAGAATTTTAAATTCTATTCTAGAATTAACAGGAAGCCAATGAAGAGAGGCCAATATGGGTGAGATATGCTCTCTCCTTCTAGTCCCCGCCAGTACTCTAGCTGCAGAATTTTGAATTAACTGAAGGCTTTTTAGGGAACTTTTAGGACAACCTGATAATAATGAATTACAATAGTCCAGCCTAGAGGAAATAAATGCATGAATTCGTTTTTCAGCATCACTCTGAGACAAGACCTTTCTAATTTTAGAGATATTGCATAAATGCAAAAAAGCAGTCCTACATATTTGTTTAATGTGCGCTTTGAATGACATATCCTGATCAAAAATGACTCCAAGATTTCTCACAGTATTACTAGAGGTCAGGGTAATGCCATCCAGAGTAAGGATCTGGTTAGACACCATGTTTCTAAGATTTGTGGGGCCAAGTACAATAACTTCAGTTTTATCTGAGTTTAAAAGCAGGAAATTAGAGGTCATCCATGTCTTTATGTCTGTAAGACAATCCTGCAGTTTAGCTAATTGGTGTGTGTCCTCTGGCTTCATGGATAGATAAAGCTGGGTATCATCTGCGTAACAATGAAAATTTAAGCAATACCGTCTAATAATACTACCTAAGGGAAGCATGTATAAAGTGAATAAAATTGGTCCTAGCACAGAACCTTGTGGAACTCCATAATTAACTTTAGTCTGTGAAGAAGATTCCCCATTTACATGAACAAATTGTAATCTATTAGACAAATATGATTCAAACCACCGCAGCGCAGTGCCTTTAATACCTATGGCATGCTCTAATCTCTGCAATAAAATTTTATGGTCAACAGTATCAAAAGCAGCACTGAGGTCTAACAGAACAAGCACAGAGATGAGTCCACTGTCCGAGGCCATAAGAAGATCATTTGTAACCTTCACTAATGCTGTTTCTGTACTATGATGAATTCTAAAACCTGACTGAAACTCTTGAAATAGACCATTCCTCTGCAGATGATCAGTTAGCTGTTTTACAACTACCCTTTCAAGAATTTTTGAGAGAAAAGGAAGGTTGGAGATTGGCCTATAATTAGCTAAGATAGCTGGGTCAAGTGATGGCTTTTTAAGTAATGGTTTAATTACTGCCACCTTAAAAGCCTGTGGTACATAGCCAACTAACAAAGATAGATTGATCATATTTAAGATCGAAGCATTAAATAATGGTAGGGCTTCCTTGAGCAGCCTGGTAGGAATGGGGTCTAATAAACATGTTGATGGTTTGGATGAAGTAACTAATGAAAATAACTCAGACAGAACAATCGGAGAGAAAGAGTCTAAACAAATACCGGCATCACTGAAAGCAGCCAAAGATAACGATACGTCTTTGGGATGGTTATGAGTAATTTTTTTTCTAATAGTTAAAATTTTGTTAGCAAAGAAAGTCATGAAGTCATTACTAGTTAAAGTTAATGGAATACTCAGCTCAATAGAGCTCTGACTCTTTGTCAGCCTGGCTACAGTGCTGAAAAGAAACCTGGGGTTGTTCTTATATATGCAGCTGGAGATCCCCTGCTCTGCATGTTTTCCATGTGTAGTTGCTATAACCACAGTAAATTACTCATACCTGTTTTTTCTGAGCACCCACCTGGCAGTTAATTAGCGTTGGATGGAGTCAGCCAGCCAGTTGGAAAATATGCAGTACAGGTGATCTCCAGGACCAGGGATGGTGACCCTTGATGTACGGGTAGAAGTATGAATACAGCACACCTAACATTTAGCCAAATGTCCATAAAAAACTATATCCTAATTTAGGATAATTTCATGAATGAAACAAAACTGTCTAGAATTTGAGGATTCTCTTGATTTGAGTAAGCATTTAACAGGTATTTGTAAACATTCCTCTTTAGTAAATTCTCTGATTCTCTCAACACCCAACAACAAAAACCATTTTATCTATTGCATGGGTGCCTTAAGTGTCTTACTTTGATTATGCACGTTTTTGACATGAGTAATGTCCCGTCTGGGACAGTCATGAAGGAACAGCTTCCCATCCCCATGATTCGCTGCATCGCCATTCAAACGGAAAGACAAATGATCGCTGCTGTGTTTCAGACCATCCAGAAAGGCATTTTGTCTACGTAACACAGAGGCAAGTACAGCTAGCATTTTAAATAGGAAATGGGCAGTGCTTTAATATGCTGCAGTGCCTTGAAATGAATGTGGATAATAGATATATTCACAGTGGTATTAATATCCTCTGAGTTCATCTTTTCCCCCTCCCCTCATTCTCCATTTTCTCTCTCACAGGCTGCAAAGCACTTTGCCCTTGGCTATGCCTTATACTAAATAGATTTATGAGAACATTTGTGTCATATTTCCTCTTTCCCGGATTGTCAAGACAGATTGTCAGTGCACCACTGATTGAGTGGAATCACCACGCAGACTTAGTTCCCATTGTCAGGCCCCACATATTCATCTCTGGGGCGGGGGGGATTTAACAAGGCAAACTGGATGATGACACTTTGCTGCTGCCATTAAGGTGAGGTCAGGGGTATGAAAATACTATAATCTATGGCTACATTTCAAAATATAAAAACAGATAGGCAGACAGACCACTGAAGCAGACATCACACAGGAGAGTGGTGTGACAGTAGGGGGTCACGTAAAATTGCTCTCACGCAGCGTAAATGCACAATTTATTTTTTGACTGGTGTTGGAAAGTTAAATTACGTATATGTACTTACAAGGTTTGCATGTACAAATGAAATAAGGCCCATAATTTAGCCTCCAAAGCAACAGAATATGCTCTGTCCGAAACATGAGAGCATTTTCATAAAATTCATCTTTTGATAGTATTCAAGTACAGTTACAATCATTAAACTGCAAATTACTAAAATGTTTCACTTCTACATTTTTTATTTTATTTATTTATTTTTTGTTTGTTTAGTAGTTATTGTTTTGTTATTGTTAAAGCGCCAAAAATTAGCTCAGTGTAGTTTGACGAACATACTTTTTTCTTGCAAAATGTCTCAAGGCTGCTTTTTGCACCTTAACAAAGGACTGACTGATTGAATGCTAATCAGCTTTTCTTTTCCCATTAAGGCACACCCTAAAATTATCTCCAGTCTATCTTGTGATGAAGAAATCAAGTCTATGTCAGCCTCTCTTTCCCTATTCTGTTAAAAAAAGTGGGGGTACTAACAGCAAAACTTTAGCAAATTGGTGATTTTGATTTTATGATACTGCCACTGATGCCACCGGGACCTCCCTCCCTGGCAGGATGGCAGAAAATACTAAACAATAATCCCTTGTGTTGACAGTGTGGCCAGAAATTAATTGAAAAATAAGATTTCTATCTGAAGAAATCTGAGATGGTGATAGTTTGAATACTCAACCCTTCAACTTCCCTGCAATATAAGTTTATTGCCAAATTGTCTCTGCTCAAATTTCATTAATGCCATGTGTCCATAATACCAGCTCAGTTCTTCCATAATCCTGTAAATTTTAATAAGAACTGACCTTTATCCTGCTGGCTTTGATGATGGACGAATCCTATGAGAGAGGAAGACTCTCCAAAGGAGATGTCTCTATAAGCTACCCTTGTCTTACTTACTGTTAACCTCTAACTCCTGGAATATACCTGCTCATTCTTAGGCTAGTCTATGTGCATAATGATTTTGATTATAAAAACTATATTAAGTATCTGCTTTGAGGTGACTGAAGGCATATTGTAATATGCACAGATGCATAGAGATAAAAGGTAGTGGTTGTAATTTAGAAGAAAAACACTAAAAACTGGCTTTTTATTGCCACCTGTAGTCATTGTAAATGTTGCGGTAGGCCACTTGAAAAAAAAAAATTGTGAACATGATGTTCTTTCTTTAAGTTCCGTCTTTATGTTCTTTTTAATTGTTACAAAAATATCCACAGCTGTATGCAGAAAACAACTGCATCTCTTGAAATGGAATCAGTGACTGAAGCACAATATTGTGATTATCAAGATGAGCAAGAATTTAGACAAAACTAATGTGGTAATCAAACTGCTCTGTGAAAGTGCACACTGGATGAGTGAACATGTAAAGGAGTCAATCAAGAAATGGTAACTTGTGATTTCCTTTGGAAAATATTCAGGCTTGATTGCAGCCATCAGGGAAGTTTATTAAATGTAAAACTTCTTACAGTTTGTACGTGGTCTTGTGATTACATTTTATCCTCCATCATCATTGACCTTTTACCCTGGAAGGCTGTAATAATCACCAATCACAAATCCCATGCTTGGCTGACATACAGGTTTGTGTTCATGGACACAGTGAGGACAATAGCTTTTATTTTTGTTGAGTTTTCATATCAGATGTGTCTTTTAAAAATGGCTGATCATATCTTATAAAATAAGCACTAGAATAGAAATCTGGAGACAAATCTGTCAAGAAACTGGTGTAAAAGTTGAAAAACATTTTTTCATGACATTTTTTGTGAAAAGAGGCGTGGTCTAGTGGTTAAGGCATTGGGCTTGAGAACAGAGGAACCTCGGTTCAAATCCCAGCCTGACCAGAAAATCACTAAGGGCCCTTGGGCAAGGTCCTTAATCCCCTAGTTGCTCCCGGTGTGTAGTGAGCACCTTGTATGGCAGCACCCTCACATTGGGGTGAATGTGAGGCATTATTGTAAAGTGCTTTGAGCATCTGATGCAGATGGAAAAGCACTATATAAATGCAGTCCATTTACCATTTACACCAGGATGTCAGGGGAAATACACAAATGACTAAATAATCGAAACAAAGCAAGACTCGAGATCAAGGCAAAGGTCAAGTACAACCTAAAGAACGCCCTGCTCTGAAAGCAAGTAAGTTAGAGAGAACTAACGTGTTGTCTGTAGGGATTAACGGGCTCTAGATTGGGTAGCATTTATAAAATTGCTGAGATTTTTCAAGGGCAGTAATAAATTAAGCAAAGCTTGTATGACTTGGAATGGCGTGAGAGACCAGAATGTTGTTCAAACATTATACCTCAACAATTTTTAGAAGAGGAACTCAGCCCTTTTATTTCTTGTTAATGATGTAATTATTTAAAGTTAATTTACTGTCTTAATGCATTTATAAATTGTTTAGGTTCTTGCTATCATATATACACCATTATTATTATTATTATTATTATCATCAGTATTATTAACAGTATTATTATTTTATTTTATTTTTTTACTTCTATTTTGTCATTTGATTTTTAAATGGACCACAGTGCAAATAAGTGTTTTCACTTTCTTGGGTCATCCATGTACTTTTAACATATTTACAATTATATTATGTACTTACATTGAACTTACTAAATCAAACCACTCACACATGCACTTACGCTTTTTTTTTATAATGATGACTTACCACCCCTACTGGCATGGAATGTGAGTCCACAATGTAGTTAGCAACATCCATTGCTCAGCACTGTTAGCTAATATTCATAGCTTCTCCAAAAAAAAAAAATTAGTCCTATCAACATTCCATTTTGGCAGCGTTCATCCTTGATCCAAAATACATAAGCATACCAAACGGCAAATGTCAGCTCTCTCCAGTTTGTCTGTGATCAAAATTACAAACAAACGCAAGCACGCACACATGCAATTTGTCTTTTCCACATTCTGCCACAGCAGGTGCTTTTAATTTGACACACCCACAAACAGAGACATGGTGGAAGACATCAAACGAACTACAGTTTTCACTCATGGTACCGGCAACATGAAACTTAACTCACTCATGGTAAAGGCAACATGAGACTTAACTAAACTGACTAAACCAATTGAAGTACAATAACAAAATAAATGAATGACACTAACAACACTGTTAAACTAGCCTGAACCACAATAACAACATTTAAAACCCCCAAACCCCAAACGTCCATGGTGCATTGCAGCACAAAATCCACTGTTTACTGGTTAGATAAAATTGGTCATTTCTCCAAAAACATTTGTCCTATCAACTTTCCGCTGTCACAGTGTTCATCCTTGACCCAAAATACATAAGTATACCAAATAGCAAATGTTAGCTCTCCCCGATTTCTGCGTGATTGAAGCCATACCCATGCAAGCACGCACAAAGAGGCCACTTCAATTTTATAATATAGATACAAAGCTGCAAAGACAACACTATTTGATTTTCTTTAACCAGCTGACCTGAAAATAGATCAAAAGCTTGTATCTGGTTTTCATATGGTTTTAAACAGTTCAGTCACGATGGTCCTTGAAGTTTACTTGTGACCGATATTTCACTGTTAGAGTCTCAAGTTCAATTGTTCATCTTTTCATTACTGATATGTCCAGATGTCCTCTGCACGTCTTGACTGCTGGAGCGTCTCCCCCCATACATTTGCTGAGAAAACGACATACAATCCATCACAGAGTGAACAACTTTAGACAACTATCATACTCCCATTCACATTGAGAAAGTGTGAGAAACAATGACCCTGAATGCTGTAAAGCTGTTGGACGAGTGTCTGTAAATTAATTTAACATGTTGAATGTGATGTGCACGCTGCTTTAAGTGCCTTTCACACCGGCGCAAACGTAGAGATGCACATTGTGGCGTACCTACAATGCTGAGTTATGTAGCTCTACACTGAGTTTAAGCAGCTCTATGCAGCTCAGCACTGAGTTTTGGCTCCCCAACACAGCAGTATGCAGTACACGAGGCGTACGCAAGAAATTAATCATGTTTAATTTTTTCTGCATAGAGCAGTGGACGCAGAAAGAACACCGTTTGTAAGCAAATATGCGCTTCTGCATGTAAGTCTGCGCTACACCGAGCAACTGCAAATCTACACAACTGCACGCTGTAGAAACTGAGTCGATGGCTCCAAACATTGCGTAGCATAAACAGAAGCTGGTTTGTGACCGCTGCTGTGAACGAGACATGCAGCTGCTTCCTCCGCAGGTGGTGCTGGTGTGTGGTATGGGTCTTCTGCCGCTGCGTGTGATGGGTCGAGTGCAGCTGCTGTCATGCCATGGTGCTGGCCAGCCAGGAAAAATTTGACGGCCTTCTCCACCAGCGCACGGCAGTCTGTGATCATGGTGTTGGCCAGCACTACGCACACCTGAGGAGGGAGTTGGTGTACAAAACGTCCGGCTGGTGTCCTCTCAGGAGCTGCAGCATTCTGTCCATGAGCTCTGAGGGCTTGCTGTCCTCTAGCCCGTGCAGAGAGAAGAGCCTGTTGGCCCTTTCAGTGTCAGACAGTTCAAAAGGTTTGAGGAGGTGTTTCTGCGTATTTGTTCGCAGCAGGTGAGCTTTGCAAGAGTGCGATCAGCCTCGATCAGTCTGCTGAGGAGCTGCTGAGGACCGACACAACGTAATAATATTTTGTGTCATCTGTGGTGATCTCTCAGAGCAAACTTTGCCTCGGTTTGTGCAAACCAGGCAGCAGTTTACAGAAGCGTGACTTTGAGCATCAAATGTGAAAAAAGTTTCAGCAGCTGCGGATATTCCTGTATGAACAGCTTTGATCCACAGAGGTGTGACATATAAAAACAGAAAACCCAGTGTGATCACAAATGGCTACCTTCTTTTTGTTTGAGTCGCTTAATTAAGTAAGAGACAGTCCTTTTGTGCGCGTGTACGTGCGCGTGAGCTATAACACATCCAAACACATGCATTCATTCATGAATGCATTCACCACAGTGAATCAGCTGGAAAAAAGGTGAAGCGCACATGTGTGTGGTTGAGCCACATACACAGTGCCTATGTGTGCGTGATCAGAACTGGACACGTGCCTGTAATCAAACCCGTGTGCGTGCGTGTGACTACATGATCACACAGCTGCAGCGCTCGGTGATCAGAAACAGCGGGGTTTTGAAAAAAAGGCAGCGAGAGAGAGACAGTCCTATCTCTCTCTCTCTCTCTCCCTCTGTCTCGCTTTCAATGCTGAAACAAGAAACAGAATGTTTAAGTTTACTTGTGAGTTTAAATGGCAATATTTTCTATTTCTTTTTTTTGGGGGGGGGGGGCAAAGACTCTGAACTTTGCCATCTGATGTTCCCAGCTCTGACAAAGAAGCAGTGTGTCCCACTGTACATCTGGAAACGTGAGTGCCATTTGCTGTTTACCGTTTTGAGAACAGAGCGCATTTCTACAATGCCAAAAAAAAAACATAGGCAGGAGCTCGGCAAGGGCTACACACAACAGTACGCATACATTAAAAGCAAACACACACGCAGGTGCAAGCAAATCTACAAATGCAATGACACGTGATTATGCAGGAAAAAAGCCAAGTATGCGCGCATTTCGAGCATACGCTAAACGCAACACAACGCCGCAATACGCAACTCTACATTTGCGCCGGTGTGAAAGGGGCTTTAGCACTGTGATTGCGAGAGGTTTGGTGGAATGCACCAAGGTTACTTGAGGTTTCAAAAAAATTTGGGCCATGGGGGTTACAGGAAAGTGTCCTTCTGTCCAACTCAGCCTTAAAAATTGATGCATCATCCAGACAGACCTATTGGACTAAATACTCTTTTATGTACCCTGAATGAGTATCAGTCCTTCTATTGTACTAGAAGGTGGTTGGTTCTTTCATGAAACAAATGTCTGTAACTACAACACCTAATGGAGCTCATGTCTGAGACCTAATCCACACTGCTACATTTTCATAGGTAAACAACTAACTGTCTATCTGTTTTGAGCTATCATCCACATTCATCCACCATTTTCCTCACCGTGAAACACCGCTGTTAAAAAATGCCCTCCAAAGTGAATCAAACTGAAACTGGCAGAGTTGTTTCTGTGTATAGACTATGAAACTCTGTATTTTGGTAAAAAAAAAAAAAAATGCAGTAACACCACCTGCCAATGAGGGGAAGCAGAAATATGTGTGGTCCTTGTAAAGTCACTGCAAAACAACAAAGATTATGAGTCAGACCAGCATGTTGTGGTTATTTTAAAGTTTCCAGCCTATTTGGATTTAAATATCACTCTTTACAACCCATGAGAAAACCATTTTACAGACAGGACACTGTTCTTCTTTTTCAGTGAGTCATTCGTGAGGTGGACATACATTATTAATCAGACAGTAAACAGTAATTCTGGATGTGGCCTGGAAAGAAGAGTAAGATTTCTGAAAATATAATTTTCTTATAATATCCATGAGGTCCTGCTACAACTAATGAAGCTATGATTTCTGAAAAAGAAAAAAAAAAAAAACTTTGGAGTGACCAGGAGCTTCGGATGAAGAGCAAAGAACATGCAAGAATTCTCAGATGAAGTCTGCTATCTCATAAAGGAAGACTTAAAAAAGAAACACATTTTATCACAGTAAGTAACTTCTAGTATAATTTCACAAATGTGCACACAGTAAATGATGTTTCCACAGACAAAGGCTGATGTTACAGACCTCATTAAATCAAACAGTAGAGTAAGAAATGAATGTTTAAACTCTAAATCTACATTATTGTTCAGAGGGGTTTTCCCCCAACGTTTTCTTTTGGGAGGAGACACCTTGAGATCACAAGGATATATACTGAATCAAAGCAAGAGGGAAAAATACCAGAGGGTCAAAGCACCAGCTACTGGTTGACCAAGCAGTATACCAGGACTCGAAGACCAGGCAGACCAAACTGGGCACAGCCTGGATTGACTACAAGAAGGCCTATAACTCAACGCCTCACACATGGGTACTGGAGTGCTTGGCGCTATACAAGGCTAACAGTGCACTGATAACCTTCATCAGGAACTTAATTGGACTGTGGAAGCCATCACTGAAGGCCAACTCCAAGCCAAATGCACAAGTCACCATCAAGTGCGGAATATACCAAGTTGATACACTGTCCCCGCTGCTCTTCTGCATAAGCATCAACTCCCTTAGCAAACTCATCACTAAAGGCACTTTTCTACTACACAGAAGTAGCACTACTCGGCTCGACTCGGCTCTACTCGGTTTGGTTCCAGGCGCGTCTTTTTCTACTACAAAATAGTACCTCCTCAAGGTGGGCGGGGTCAGCAGAGCAAATTGCAGTGACGTTGTTTTAAATGTGACATAAACATAAACAATGGCAGACTACGTGTGTTTACTGCTCTGTGAGTTTTTAAGAGAAAGCTGCTGGCAGCAAGATGAAACGTGCTTGAAAAGTACAGAAGACTTCATACAACAATATGAAGACGAGAAGATACAAGCTGCAAAAGAGACAAAGCATGACGGTAAGCTAATCGTTAGCTTCCTAAGTAGCTCATAAATAAGTAATAACTGCAGCCTGTCGCTATTAAGTATTAAAATTGTAGCTGTCAATATAAAGCGTTAATTTAGATGAATTAATTACAGCACCTATCACACCTTCAGTCACACTTTGCTCCATTTTGTTTTGACGTCAGTGACTTGGTCTAAATAAAGACGCGTTTCTGAGAGCAATAAACGTGTAAGATGTCAATACCTTTTATATCAAAGTAACTTGCTTTGATAACTTATTGTTAAATCTCAAATGTAGGAGTTTGTGCGTTTACTGATGTTCATGCACAAAATGTTCGACTGATTTTTATGACTGTTAAATAATGTCACCACTGAACTTGAACAAGCTTAAACCCCATTAAAAACATTTGATTTGTTTTTCATCCAGATTTTAATGTTCAATGGGCAAATTTAAATATGAACTCTAATTAATATAAGATAATTATTAAAGGAGTCATATTGTGCAGAAAGAATCAGCCTCCAAACTCCCACAATTCTGTTTTATAGGCATTCTTTATAATATAGCCTTTTATTGTCATTGTACACATACATACAATGAAATCTGTCTGCATTTAACCCATCCAAATTACAGTTAGACAGTTCTCCCAATTTAAGATCAATTTACAGCTTGTTTAATACTTGCTTGATGTGTAACAGAAATAACCCAGATCCTTTTTTTTTTAACCAGATTATTAAATTTCCCAAACACACATAGATCTGAGTTTTTTTAATATACCTGAAATTAAATGATTAATTTAGATTAACTAATCACAAACCCTGTAATCAATTACATTATTTTTCAATAACCTGACAGCACTAATGGTGGCGAAGTGGTTAATGCACTTGGTTTCAGTGCGGAAGGTTCCGGGTTCAAATCCCATCCCTGCCACATTCCTCCATGTAATGTGGAGTTGCGTCAGGAAGGGCATCCGGCGTAAAACCTGTGCCAATTCAACATGCACATCCACCTTGGATTTGCTGTGGCGACCCTGAATGCAAACAAGGGAGCAGCCGCAGGGACTTACTTTTTACTAATTAAAATATGTATGTGGTGTGTGTGTGTTTCAGATGGTTTTCTCAGACTCACCGCTGCAAAGGTTCATGCCACGGAATGGGACACCTTTGTCATCATTTGTCTACATGTTATACACCGGTTATGTTTCACTGTGAAGTTTGAATAAATTTTGGTACTTTTTGCTAAAAGTACTTTAACATAAGTTTACTTTTACTTTAACACAAGTTTAGACTTAAAATCTTCATTTGTTAAAGTCTGCTTCCCACCAATGGGATAAGTAACGTTAAACGGTGCTTTCAAGCAGACTACAAAGTCACAAAAACACTTACCATTCGTCGCTTCCAACAAAGCCGTGGCCAAGTTGCAGTCATCCTGCCTCCCGGTGATCGACGGTCGGTGTCCGTAAACAGCGTTCCTGCGGTCGAACTGTTTCCAGCCCTTAAGGACTGCGGCCGCTGTGGTCCTGTAATCACTTTTAAGCTTTTTCAGCTGTTCTCTGCATTGCTGTAATGTCGAGCGGTACCTGTAAGCGGCCAAAGACTGGGACATTTTCTCATTTTGGATCGCTTCATCCACCTCTCTGTATTCTCTCCTCCGCCACCAAACACAGAAATGTCCACAACTCATCCACGGACCACAGTGTGGTTTTGTGCGATTAAAAAAACTCGTTGTGAAATGAAATGTAAAGGACGGTCGCTGTTGCACCGCTGTGACTATTTAAAAATGGCAGGTTTGATTTTCAACAATCAAACTTTGCAGTAGGTTTGATTGTTGATTGTACAAATATTGTACCAGGTTTAGAAATTTTATCTTATGAACAGAGATTACATGAGCTTGGTATCACAACCCTAGAGAACAGGAGAGTTTGTGGTGATCTTATAGAGATGTTTAAAATACTGAATAATTTTAAAAATGTTGACAGTTCAACATTTTTTACAGGCAGGGTTTATGCTGGCCTTAGAGGTCATTCTGAAATGTTACAAGTAGAAAGATCAAAATTAAATGTTAGAAAATTCTATTTTAGCAACAGGGTAGTAGCCCTTTGGAATAGTTTACCCAGCCACATTGTAAGCTCACCTACTGTAAACACTTTCAAAAACAGATATGATCAATATTACTATGGTTTTTAGAGAAATTTTTATTCCACTGATGTGTGCTTTTATGTACAAATGTACTATTTTTTTTTCACAGAATAAAAATGTTTTCAATGTTTTCTCGTCTCGGATGGCTCGTCCAGTGAGGACATTCTCTGACAAATCAGTGGCCACCAGTCTGCTGATGTCACATTTTAGTATCGGCTCGGCTCGCTTGGAACCGCTTCTGAGCAGGTACCAAAAAAGCACCCGGTACCAGGTACTAACCCTAATGGAAAAGCAAAAAAAACTGAGTAGAGTCGAGCCGAGTAGTGCTACTTTTGTGTAGTAGAAAAGCGCCTAAAGAGTGACTATAGATATCAATTCTGGAGTGGGGTAACCATCAGCCACCTCCTGTACATGGATGACATCATGCTGTATGCAAGAGTGAGCCACAAACTGACTCACTGAGCCACCTCAGCATGATCTACAGTAAGGATATCAGGATGTCATTCGGACTGGATAACTGTGGTCAACCGTCTGAGGAGGTGGAGTTACCAGAAGGCAGGATAGGGAACATACAGGACAGCTACAAGTACCTGGGAATCCCACAAGCCAATGGGAACCATGACAAAGATGCAAGAAGGTCAGCCACAACCAAATACCTCCAAAAAGTAAGACACGTGCTGAGAAGCCAGCTCAATGGCAGGAATAAGATCCAAGCCATCAATACATACACCCTACCAGTCATCAGATACCCAGCTGAGATAATAAGCTGACCACAGGAGGAGATAAATGCCACTGATGTAAAGACATGGAAACCCCTCACAATGCACAGAGGTGTCCACCCAAAAGTCCAATACCCTGAGGCTCTATGAGCAACAGAAGAAGGAAGGGCGAGGATTTGTGAGTTTCAGAGCCACAATCCAGGAAGGGACGAGGAGCATCCATGAATACATCGGAAAGATGGCCTCCCAAGATCAGCTCCAACAAGAATGCTTCAGACAGTTGAAGACAGATAGTGATAAGGAATGGGAGGAGGTGATATCATGGAAGACCAAGCCCCTCCTTGGGATGAACCATCGACAGATAGTTAGTGGCTGATATCAAGAAGATTTACCAGTGGCCAGAAAAGGCCATCTTAAAGGACAACACAGAGGCTTTGGTCATGGCAGCATAAGAACAAGCCCTAAACACGTGATCAGTAGACGCAGGAGTCTAAAACAGCTGACAGGACCCAAGTTCCAGGCTGTGCAAATGTGCAAGGCTGTGCAAAAGGTGAAGAAAATCAGAACACATATATATATATACATAAAAATCTACCTCTTTTTATACACACGCACGTATACATGAAGAGCATTCAGGATATTTTCACAATGACTGGCAGTTGTACTTAACTACATAAACAGGTGAATTAGATTAAGCAACCAATTACAAGACTAACGGAGTAAATAAGCCCTCAGAGATTGCATCAAATGGCTGAGAATGGAATTAGAGCAGAAATAGTTTATTGACAGTGGGGTCAGACAAATGCTATTCCTGTCGCTGTGCAGCAGAGCTAGGTATCATCAAGAAAGGCAACAGATAAGAGCAAGTTAAGTCCAAACGTGACACATTTACTGACATTGTTTTGTATCTGCTTCAGAATGTGAAATATCTGTACAAGTGGGCAGGATTAGTGTCTGGAAATACAGAGAGGAATATAAATAGATTTTTCATTTTCAAGTCTATTTCTTTTCCTAATTATGCTGCAGGTTGTTTTGCTTTCTTGTTATCTTTAAATAAACAGAAATGTTATATAATGTATTTTCTTGGATGCTTTGTTTGTTTGTGAAGTGACACGTGGGGAATGAGGGAGTGCTGAAAATCTAATATTTAAAAAAAAAAAAAAAAACTACAAGTCATTCCCACATGTATCTAGGTCATTAAATAACCTAATCAACACAACTTTGCATTTTCCATTTATAACAGACTTTTATAAAGACTTTTAGACATTTACACACCAATCCAGTATGCTCACCACAAAACCTATGATTTCTGTATATAAAGATGTGTGAATATTGTTATTGTGATGATATGCACTGCATACCTTTACTCGCGTTTTCCACATGCTCCAGTTCTTCTGGAAACTTCAAAATCTCTGGGTGCTTTTCTTCACACTTTTCAGCCAGAAAATGAAGGAGTGTTGTATTCTGACTGATGGATTTAGTGTCTCGGAGCTAAAGGGGAAGAAAAAGAAAAAAATGGAACATAATATTCTAGATTTTGATTGATTTATGTGTCACATGTCCTCAAGGGGTTTATGCACCTTATTTAAAATAAATAAATAATGATGGTAAATGGACTGCAGTTCTATAGTGCTTCCATCTGATGGAGACCCTCAAAGTGCTTTAGAAGGATGATAACAAACAAACACACACACACACACACACACGATGTTGAAGAAATGGCCAATAGTCCAGTGACAGCCAGTACTCAGTGGACAAAGTGTGCATCAGGGCAACATAATCATACGCGACAAGGCTTCTGTAGCCATTACACATGACCAGACAAAAAACAGATGCTCTTGCACACAAAAACAATGGCAAACTAATGACAGGAAAATAATATAAAATTAAGGGGCTCGAAAGGTTGAATAAAAGCACTATGTTTTTCAAGCATGTACATTTGCACAAGCGCCTGTGCTCGTTCACAGAAGCCAGTCTTCTAATCAGTGCATACGAAAGTAGTTCCCTATTCGTTCCCCACTGTGATTGCCATGCTGTTCGAACGGCATGCTGGGAAAGCTAATTAGTACAAACCACCTCTGTGTACTCATACTGATAATATCTGCGCTGTAAACAGCCTGCAATTGGACATGCCCACACATGTGCACATATATGTGCACGCGCGCGCGCACACACACACACACACACACACACACTTAACTTTTATTAGATGGGGATCAATCATTTCCTCACTTTGAAGTAATCACAATTTAATTTCATGGAATTTAAATTTTAATTTGTTTGTTATACACCAAACTGTCATTACCACAAAAAAGTGCCTCTTCGGAATGCTGATTTAATCTGCTCAATAATGTTTATATTAAGTAATGAAAAATGCACAGGTTGTTGTGTGGGCCGCTGAAGAGGAGGTACTGCTGGCCCACCACCACCAGAGGGCGCCGCCGCCCCACAGGAGCAGCCTCGGTAACAGCTGTCACCCATCACCTGAGACAGCTGACGGCAATTATCACTGGGGTATATCAGCAGGACGGCATCTCCACCTCATCGCCGAGATATCGTTCTACCTGGAAGGTAATAATCTCAGCTGACTGCTTGACAGTAACCTTTGTGATTTTTGTGAGTGATTGCAGACTTTTTTCTCCAACGAGAGGTGGAGGTAGCTTCCCTGCCGTACAGGTTGCTGGGTGCAAACGCGCCCACGTTAATTGTGTTCTTGTTCCTCGCCAGCAGTACCAGGTCCGACACGCGGAGGCAGTGGCCACCTGGGAGTTCGGAACTTGGCGGCTCCAGTATTCCCGGGGTCCTGTGGCGGAGGAAACCGTGTGGTTCCGGTTCTACTTTGGAGAGGCGTCTCCTATCTTCGAGCCTGCCCACACGACACCTTTGTGAATTGAACTTTGTCCATTGTTGTAATTTGTTGTGTTTGTTGTGCACGTTCGCAACAGTAAAGTGTTGTTATTTGACCTATTCCATTGTCCGTTCATTTGCGCCCCCTGTTGTGGGTCCGTGTTCCTACACTTTCCCAACACAGGTAAGAATCATGAATCAGGAATTCGGAACTGGAAACCAAACAAACAAATAAAAAAAGCTTGCATCATATTCAAATACAACAGGTTATGCTCTGAATTTATTGGTTAGAAAATCCATTCAGCTACATTAGCAATTTTATATTGCAATATGATATTTTTATGTGTGCCCGTACTGGTTTCATTTTTGTTTTGTTACATTAATTCCTACAATATACACAAAACTACAAAATGCAACACATTAGTGGCTTTCCTTTATGTGTTACATAAAACGTTATATGCATGAATATGTATATTAATTACCTGGTCATTGTTATAGTTACAATAAAATCATAGGTGAAGTACAGAGGTGGAATAAGCCTGTCAAATGTGGACACAGAATATTCTATATGACAGGAGTGAATTCATAATTTTAAGTGAATTTGAAACTACAAAAGGGTCGTTATTGGTTGTGATAAAGAATCCAATTAACACATTCTACTGTGGACTCCAGTATCTGCTGCGTTAATCATGCACATATTTATGCTATTTTCAGGCTACTTTGCATAAAATGTTTCAGTGAATAAGTTGTAAAGGTAATGTGGAAATAATTTAAGTGGTTGTGAAATATCATTGCAGAGGCTGTTGTCATGGGTAAATTACTTATTTATTTCATCCCAGTTCATCTCCGGTTCCTGAACCATTTCAAAGTTCACGGTTGTCCAAGGCACTCATCACAATAGAATTTCTTGCAACACTTTGGTGCAACTGATTCTGATGTAATGGCCACATACGTATTACCTGATTTACCCATGTGACAAAACAAATCAGGGAAGAAGTGAAACATAATAACTATGCAGTGGTTGGTACTTTATTATCGCTGTAATTGTTGCAACGCTTGATACTAACCTGGCTCTACCTCATTCACACATTGCAATCTTCACACATAACTGCTGTGCTGTCTCTCTTCCTCAAACACCTACACACAATATAACAAAACATACACACACCACACAGTGGGTGTCCTCACTGTGATCTATTATGACATTTTATTTCCAACGGGAAAGAAACAGTGAAGTTTAAATGCAGTTTTCAACTACAGACACACTTTGGAGACATACTGCACCTGAAAAATGAACTGAAATAGGAGCTAACAGGAGCTTCACTCTGATCTCACTGTGTAATGTTGTGCTGGAGAAGTGTTTTAAAGCCCACAATAAGGTATTTATGACGGCTGGAGTCCCGAGTAAACAAAAACAGATCAGAAAAGTGCTGGATTTTTGAAGCCAATACAGATCCTTTGTAAAATAGCTCTGAACAACCCGAGAACTAATAAAACACATTCCTTTCAAAGTAGCTAGCCTAGGCTAGATGACAGAATGGCTCACAAAGGTATTTAACTGAGAGTGTTAATAAAAGCTGAGCTTGTATGTGAGTAAATAATGTGCTCCGTGTTGTGATCGCCAGAGGCTCAGTATAAAGCAAACAGGCCAGAAATGAGCTAGGGCTCTATATTCTTTCTTAAAAACTTGATAGAGTAAGATAGGTATCACCGGACAGCTGAGACTCGATACGTATCATGATATATGCACACACATGTGGCCTGCGTATTTTTATGTGATGACATGGTTTTGAATTAGAGTACCGTATTTTCCGGACTATAAGTTGCACCGGAGTATAAGTCGAACCAGCCACTTTATCCATTATAAAGAAAAATAAACCATAAATAAGTCGCATGCACATACAGTTATATTAACTTACCATGAAAAGTTCAGATGATAATATTGTGACGGCTACCGTTTTCAGATGCATATTTCACTAGTCGTAACTTGTAATCTGCAGAGTATGATTTTCTTTTTGGTGGCATTTTTTCGAGCCTTCTCCGTTGTCTTGTTAAGTTATCAGTAATGTTGAAATTTTTATTTTTCTATGGTAGTCAGAAGTTGCAGGAACAGTCACACAAGGCTTGAGTGCCCTCTCGTGAGCTGCATTTTAGCTACGGATATGTTTGTATTTTGCAGACCACATTGCGAGCTGAACCATAACCCGCACCATCGCTGAATAGTTCTTTTTTAACATAGTACCCGCTGTGGACCATAGTACATATCAGGTGTCAGCTGCCGATGTTCGTGCAGCACCTACCTGCGCAGCTCATGACCTCCCCGTGGTGTCGACACCAGCTCCTTCTAAGTGTAGATGCTAATCCTCCGCCATCGCTCACCCAGTGCTCCCACGCAGCTCTCTGCTCACACTGATATCCAAGGGTTGAAGCTGTTTTGTTAGCCCTCCCGGAATAACAGCAAGCACTGTGTTCATCTGCTTCACACACTGTTTCACAATCATTGTCTGGGTGAGGTGAGGAATATGCGTCCAATGTTCTGTTCTCTGATTGGTTATCACGACCAGTGTGACCTATAGGGCAGCCGCCATACTACAGTGCCCATGATGCACTGCATTTCCGTTTCTGGTGGCCATTTTAAAACATAGAGCGACTCTGTCACGTAAAATTGTTTTATTACGGTAAATTTATTGAGAATCTACCAGTATATTTTTCATTTATAAGTCGCTCTGGAGTATAGGTTGCACCCCCGGCCAAAACATGTACAAAAGTGCGACTTATAGTCTGAAAAATATGGTAAGTCAGTCAAGGCTGGCACACAACTGGGTTCTGAGATGGTTCTGCATCAATTTGGTGTTGCATAATCATGCTACAAATGCACGCACACAAACACACATGCACAAACACACACTGTATTATATTATACGTGGTGTGTCCATAAAGTAACGGTCCTTTTTATTTTTTTTGGATTTCATTCATATGTTTTTACGTCAGACATGCTTGAACCCTCGTGCACATGCGTGAGTTTTTCCACGCCTGTCGGTGACGTCATTCGCCTGTGAGCACGCCTTGTGGAAGGAGTGGTCCCGCCCCCTCGTCGGATTTTCATTGTCTGGAAATGGCGGAATGAAAAGAAATTTTTTTCCATCAGAATTTTTTCAGAAGCTGTTAGAGACTGGCACCTGGAAACCATTCGAAAAAGTTATCTGGCTTTTGGTGAAAATTTTACAGGCTTCACAGAGAATAAGGACTTTAACTACAGCTTTAAGGACCCCTTTAAGGATGGTCGGTGCGCCGCGCTCCGAGCTGCGACGTCACGGCACAAACCACTGGATCATTTCTAAGCTGATGGCTCTGTGGATACGAGACCGTCGTGTGCTCTTTCTCTGGTTATCACAAGAGCTGGACATCAGCCATTTTCTGGCAGATTTCACTTTTAACAAGAGATTTTGTCATAGAAAGCCGCGCAGAGGCTTCGCGTGTCACGACCGATTCGCTGATGAAGCGAGACAAAGGAACACCTCCGTTTCGGAGTGTTAGAGGACAAGTTTGGACATGTCTAGCTCTCCACAAGTTCTCTTATACTCACTCGACTGGTAAGCACTGAAAGCCGAGATAGAGAGCTCTGTGTCAGTCTGATCCCATCAGATCTCAGAAGCTAAGCAGTGTGGCATCTGGTTAAAATTGGAAGGGAGACCTCTTTGGAACACCACCGGTTGTGTGTGTTTCTCCAGGTAAAACTGGAGTTGCGTCGGGAAAGACATCCAGCATAAAACTTGTGCCAAATACCAGTGCGGATCTGGCTCTATCCGCTATGGCGACCCCGAAAAAAAAAAAGGGAGCAGCCAAATGGACAACAACAACATTATGTAGCACTACATCAGAAAGGGCAATAAAGGGCATGTACAAAGGCATAAAATTATGAAGCATCAATGTTGAGAAGGCTAATTCACCTTATATACAAACCAAGTGCATGCTGGGGACATTAACTGTTAATTGTCATAACTGTGTGATAGACAGTTGTCAATGCTGCAAATGTAACTGTTGTGTATTCATTTAAACATACAGAATGTAGACTGAAATTAATGTTAAATTACCAGTACTAAGTCAACTGCCTGAAAGCCTGTTGTGTTCAACTTAAACTGAACACAAATCATTACCATGTGGTCTTTAATTATTAAATAGAGCCTGTGAAACTGCTGCTGCCTCAATAAGCCTGGGCTAAAACCCAACAGAAACATTTTTTCTTTGTTTTGGACTAATGTAGCATATGGTTTTCCCCTTTTACTCAATATGTTTCATTATGAATCATGTCTCCTATGCCCATAACTATCACTGGCAACAGCTGAATTCTAGTGTTTTATCATAAGTTCTGACCCCCACCACCCTGAAAAAGTGTAAAGAACTATGTTACAGATAATTTCATTTGAATTCTGATTATTAAATCCCTGAGAAGTCAGCCCTGGCCTATCCTACACCAGTTTGCTCACATCTGTTTCATCGTATACAACAGTTACTGAAAAAAGCACATTTTACTGCTGTCCTTGTAAAGCCGTATTCAGACGGCTGAATATGTGGCCACACTTGGTATCAGGAGATTTGTGTGTCCTTGACAGTGAAAGGGGTAGTGGTACTAGTGTTGGAGGGCTGGATGCGGGAAGGCAAAGGTGGATCAACCTGAGACTTCCATTCCCATCTTCATCCTCCTCTTCCCTGATGAGCCCATTAGGTACCACAGACCTGCCACTCAGGGGGCCATTTACTTGATTGACGAAAGTGAGAAAGCAGACTTTTTCCTTGTCCATCAATAATGGCCCAATCAGCCCCCCGAGGCTTTACCAGACTCTACACTGACACACTGATTCAGTCAGCTGAAGGAGTAGCATAGGCATATTAAATTCACCATACCGAACCCTCATTCACACATTGAGCTTGTTTTTATTTATTAGATCTTTTTTACATTGTAGGATTGATGCATTTAACGCGATCTGTTGATGTCTTATTTCTGTGAACAACCCCCCGACCCCCACCCCCTTGCAGCACTGCTATGAACAGCAAGAAGGTAAACAGCGACATAAGCTACCTTGACACTTGCACAAATTTGATCCTGCATAAATTTCGTGCCACTTGAACATTGCACAACCTGTTCGCAAACATGGTGTGTCACTGAGTGTCAATGTGTGTTATTGCAGGCAGGGCCTCGCACAGGTTACAATAGCTTATGATGAGTTTGGTCATTGGCACGCAAGATTGTGTGCCAGTGCGGGGATCAAATTTGTGAGTGTCAATGTGGCTATAGAAATGTGTCATGTTTTTGAAAGGTGTTTCAAAATTTCACACAGACTGCTGAATGCATGTGTTTTAACCTCTTATTTTAGACATTTAAAGCTTTACTTCTAATCACTGGCAACGTCAGGAAAAGCTAAGCTTTTCCTCAAGTTCTCAAAGAACCTTGTAGCCCATAACAGCATTCTTATCAACTTCATTATTAATTATTCAACACAAAGAGTATTGTTGCCTATTACCAAGACTGCTTGAGCAAAAAAGTTCTTATTAATGAAGCCAAATGTCATCTATAGATCTGTCGAGTGTTGCTTACTTTTTCCCTTGAAAGTGGAAAAGAATTTTCAATTTTAATCTTATTTTTATTGGGATTTTGGAATGTTATTTGTAACCCCAAAGATGTGAGGTGCATACAGTATTTCGTAGTTGTCAAGTACAATCTTTCTTAACATAAAACTTAATTTTGTCTGGGATGATAGAAATCAATCAGTGGTGAAGGCACCGTCCTTCATCTTCAGGGCAAAGGTGCTGCTAAATAAAAAATGTTGTGTATTTTCCCCCCCACCTCAAAGTTCAGTTTATTTTTTCTCCTTTTTTAAAGACTGACTTGTTGAAAGGAACAAGAAAAAATTTAAATAAGTAACAATCCTTAAGGGACCCTTCACACATAGTGCAAATATCTATAATTCAGTGCAACTCCCGGAGGAACAACTCGTATGAGCGCACCACGAAACATCGCGCCGATGGGCAGGCGTGCACGATGCCAGTACGATGGTTCATGCACGTGGTACCACAGTGCCAGCAGCTGCGCGACGTGGTTACACATCGCACAGTTGCTGTGGAAAAAAAATAAAATAAAATACATATCACCCACAGGATTTGAGCCTGCATGTTCCAAAAGCTCTGGTTGCTAGTCAGAAACTTTACCATTGAGCTACCATCACTGGCCTGTGAAAGGTATAGGAAAATGCTTGATATGAGGAAGGACATCGACGTATTTAAAAAAAAATGAAACCACACACCATATACAAACATCGCATTATATTGAATCCCTCTCATCAAGCTGGCAATACAAATATAATCCATCTGTTGCTCTGTAGATGACCCATGGTCATAGACGTACAGTCATGAAATTACATGGATGAGAAGCAGTTCGCTTGTCTTATCATGTCCACATGTGCTAGCGAGTGTCCAGTCGGCATGCACGCATGTCCTGCCCGACACACGTCTTGTGGATGGCGCGCCGCAGGACTGACACCACGGCATGTGGAACAGAGCTCACGTGGGTGATGTGACAGTCAGATTGCCCGCTGTGTGTTCTGATCCGACGGTCTGTTTCAACCTAGGGCGACGGCCTGCAGCGAGCAAGCGCGCTGCAGCCCGTCACCACAGCGATATATGTTTTCATTTATGTCCACTTGATGACAGCAAGCGGACACGTGCATCACAGTGGACAGTTGTTAGTCCATGTCCGTCCAAACAGTACATGCTGGGATGTCCAGAACAACAGATCTCCACAGCTGCTTCTGTTAGCGGCCATGCCTCCTGTCAGTTCAGCGCACAGACCAAAGCCACACTCATGGGGCACTTGCACAAATTCCACTGCCAGTACGACAATGATTGTCTGCTAACTGTTGTTGAGCGCAAATAGTTGTAGCAACAGGTTACGAGGTGTCAGAAGCAGCTCTGATTCTACACATATAACTCTTGTTTCATGCACACTTTATGCGCAAATCAACCAAATTCACACTATGTGTGAAGGGGCCTTAAGTAAGGATACAATACTACAACCCCAATTCTAATGAAGTTGGGACGTTGTGTAAAATGTAAATAAAAACAGAATACAATGATCTGGAAATCCTCTTCAATCTATATTCAACTAAATACACCAAAAAGAAGATATTTAATGTTGAAACTGATAAACTTTCTTGTTTTTGTGTAAAAATTTGCTAAATGGACTGCATTTATATAGCACTTTTCCATCTGCATCAGGCGCTCAAAGCGCTTTACAATCATGCCTCACATTCACCCCGATGTCAGGGTGCTGCCATACAAGGCAGCTCACTACACACCGGGAGCAATAGGGGATTAAAGGCCTTGCCCAAGGGCCCTTAGTGATTTTCCAGTCAGGCGGAGATTTGAACCCATGATCTTCTGGACTCAAGCCCAACACCTTAACCACTAGACCATCACCTCCCCATTTTGAAATGTTTCTGTATAGGCTCTCAGTTGTCCAGGTGGTTTCCATAGTAGAGAAGCTTGAATCTTCGACTGGACTGGGTTGCTTGACGCGAGGACGTTTCGCTTCAAATCGCAGAAGCTTCCTCAGCTAAAATTCTTGCTCTGGAAGTCTGACTTCTGTCTGACTCTTGTAGAGAAGAATAAAACAGAAGCCAACAAAAGCTGGAGTTTTAAACCTAACCAGACCCCTCCTACTGAGAGGCAGACTGCTATAGGCTAGTGACTAAACAATAGCTCTAATTAGCAACTATTGTGCTGTAGTTAGCACACCTAATGGCAGGACAGCTGTCCCTCTAATGATGGGATGGATGCCTTTCTGATGGCTCCCTTGATGACGTGAATGACTCATTACCATGAACAAAAGACTGAAACTCCTTTGACCTGAGTACCCCATTGTAAACAGGGGATAAAGTGTCCACCGAGTACAGAACACATCAACTCGGTGGACGCCAATATCAAGAGTTTCAGTCTTTTGTTCATGGTAATGAGTCATTCACATCATCAAGGGAGCCATCAGAAAGGCATCCATCCCATCATTAGAGGGACAGCTGTCCTGCCATTAGGTGTGCTAACTACAGCACAATAGTTGCTAATTAGAGCCATTGTTTAGTCACTAGCCTATAGCAGTCTGCCTCTCAGTAGGAGGGGTCTGGTTAGGTTTAAAACTCCAGCTTTTGTTGGCTTCTGTTTTATTCTTCTCTACAAGAGTCAGACAGAGGTCAGACTTCCAGAGCAAGAATTTTAGCTGAGGAAGCTTCTGCGATTTGAAGCGAAACGTCCTCGCGTCAAGCAACCCAGTCCAGTCGAAGATTCAAGCTTCTCTACTATCATTTTGAAATGGATGCCTGCAACACGTTTCAAAAAAGCAGTGGTATGTTTACCGACAGAGAGCGGTGCAGCGTTTGGAGCTGTGCGAATGGCGGAACGGAGGAAAATTCTCATTTCTTGCCCACAACAAGACAAGAGTCCCAGTTAGTGACTTTAATCTGCACAAAAGTGACTCATGATTGACATCTTTAAATGGCTTTGAGATGGGTTAAGAAGCAGTCTTGCCGCTTCTGAAAAGCAGAGAAGTAGAGAACCAGTGAAGCAGCGGATTGGAGCACTGCTTCGTTGGTTCAAGCTTCAAGCAGAGCTGCGCTGCAGAAGAGATTACACAGCCACTGCAGGGTCTGCAATCAACTTAGAGACATGACCATTTTCCTGATAAACACCCTCAAAAACAGCAGCCGCTCTGAAGGATCGATAAGGGACTCGTTATGCAAAAAGGCTATTGACGTCGGTGGATAAAATCATTTCTTAACGATTCTCGAAAAGAACCGGTTCTCAAAACGCAACCCTAGCAGGTAATAAGAGGAATTCTACCCAATGACAATAAGGAGAAACTCCAACAAAACCAAAATGGTTGCTGCTTATGATGAATCTTGTTTGGGTACAACACTGAAACCATTTCCATTTTATGGCACAAAAAAGCAATGAAGTGTAACAATATCTATGTAAAAATGTAAAGCGGGAATGTTTCTTGTCATCTATCACATTTATTTGGAGAAAAAGAGAGAATACTTGGGGAAAATGGTGAATTTATGTGAGTCTTCTCTCTCTTGTCCTCAACCAACCCGTATTCTGAGAGTCACTCGGAACCTATCAGCAGACAGTTTGCAAACGTTGAGGCCCGTGAGATGTGTCACTGTTTGGAAAAATGCTGTCCAAGGAACAGATGTCAAATTATTATACTGATGTACATATTTCCTTTTACAGTGTTAGCCCCGTCAGAACATCGTGTGTTTTTTTGTCCACATGCTGCCACTTACATTTTGCAACAACAACTAAAGGGCAGTTACATATTGGTGGCTGTTATAGTCTGCAATAAACAACATTAGTAGAGGGCACATCTCCACCAAGCCCCAAAAGTCTGCTTTGATGATTATATCTTTCGTATGTGTGTGTGTGTGTGTGTGTGTGTGTGTGTGTGTGTGTGTGTGTGTGTGTGTGTGTGGCTGGCAGTGCTTCCTCTCTTTCACACCTTTTGCATGCTGTGATTTTACCTGGCAGTTGAAACGGATGGTGCTACTGCTGGCTGAAATTCCATCATTTCCAGCCAGATTGACTCTGTTCCTTGTTGTGTTAAAACATTTTAATTTGATTGTGGATTTGCAAAAACTAGGCAAGTGTGATCTTTAAATTCCTTTGAGCCATGCTTCCATTGGTTCCTTAAATGAATTCATTTGATTTGACTAACAATCACATTAGATTAACATGCATATTCCTTAAAATACACTTCAAGGAAATCCCATGAACATGTGCATTGTTTGATGGACAACTGCCATTGGTAGGAATCAGTTCAAGTGAAAGTAATAGTCTGATAGTCCATAGCTCAGCTGTGAGAGCGCCTTGTACTTTAATTGAAGAGTCTGTGGATCAAAACCAAGTTACTCATGATTACAGGTTGCTGAGCAACCAAACCAAATGCATTAATGTTCTTAGCCCTGTTTCCAAAATGTAATGCACTGGAGTCACAATGACACGTCACTCCACTTGGCATGGATTTCAGTATTTTTGTGGTACTCTGACAGAAGTTTTTGTTTTGTGTCGATTTTACCAAATGTGTGCAAATGTTTCCTCGCCAGAACACCTCTCGCCTCTGAATTTGCCATCTGAATAGTAACATGTCAAATACTGATGCACTACTGTCAAACATTCAAATAGAGTTCTTGTTTCAGACTTGCAGCATGCTGATCCCCTGTGCAAAGTGCTGTTGTGTTACCTTGCTGAGGAAGCTGATGTTGAATCCAAATGTCTGCGCATTCCTTGAGCCAGCGTTCATGTAATTTCCAATCAGCAACACAAATTCCAGCAGCTTGGTAAAGCTTTCGCTCTTCTTCACCTCCTCACAGGCAAACGTCACATTCATGATGTCCGGCCGGATGTTATTCACCTGCTCCTCAAACGTTAGCTTGAACAGAATGTTATTGAGGCGTGGACGTAGGAGCTTTACCGAACTCATCTGAGGGGAAAAAAAAAACAACACAAACAAGATATGCTGGATGCGAAAACAAATAACTAAGGCCTAGGGACAACCAGCCCAACTGCACGTGTACATCACGATAAAAACAGGCTTAGCTTGGTTGAAAGTGCCAAACGTTTCGATGCAGTATGCTTCTAAGCAGATATATTGAGTCTTATTTTTCTTCTTTTTTGGGGGGCTTGGACTAATTCAGCACAGCATCCCTGGAAAGTTTTCTGCTCTGCACTCACCATGACTCTGCTGTCACTGAGATATCTATAAAGACTTCATGAAGAAAATGTACTTGCAACAACAGCCTCACTGTGTGCAATGAATAAGTATGAAAAAAAAATGGAAGAGCATGATTTTACTATTTAACTCTGACTCATGCATCTTTTATTACTTTTATTGGGGAGGTGATGGCCAAATGGTTAAAGTAGTGGGCTTTAACCATTTTTGTTGTTGTTTGTTTTTGCAAAACACATCTGCGACAAATGATACTGTCACTGAGTCCAGACTACAAATAGAAATGCCATCATCTTCCATAGTGTTCACCAATCACGGAATGAATTAGAATGAATTTGTGCTGCCGTGACGAAAATGAGGTGCTTTTCTTCACAATATCACGAACCAATAGATTAATGTATATTTAGCGCTGCTGAATCCCGACTTGCCGTGAGACTGGGTTGTGTTCATCAAGTGAATACACTGTTTTTGTAAGTTCCCAGTATGGTTTTTCATAGTTTAGTGTTGTCTTAAATGCATCAACTGTATGCAACTTAGCAGCCGTGTTGCAAAGTGTGCTTTCTAAAAGAACATGGTTATTTGGAAAATAAACTAAAAGTAAACTTTAAACTTTGGATTCAATGTTATTACTGTGGGGTTTTTTTTCCAAACATCAGTCTTTCTTTTAATGTTTTGTCTGTGAACCGACAGATGCAAAATGTTAAGATTTTTAATTTTGTGAAATCTAAAACAGGCTGCTTGGGGATTAAATGTGACTTAGAGCAGGGATAATTTAGCACACACATTTGCTGAAATTTGGAATTTTAGTCAGGTCAGTTGGTGTTAACCATGAAATTTCAATCACATTTAATTGGAAAAGCAAATAAAAAGCCTGTTTGTGCAGCATAACTGTTTTATTTTTTTTTTTACTATCTTGCAGTTAAACAAGCATCTCTCCTTTAAATTATTCTATTTTTCCCTGGTAAAGAATTAACAAGAAACATCAATAATTGTTTTTCAATAGCTGACTGCTTGATTAAGAGTGGAATAACTGAGGCCATGTAAATATTTAAGGACAAACCGGGAGGTGGGTGGGTTTGGGGTGGTAGCAGGTGCAAATAAACAAGTCAATCTAAACAAATAGGAGTTTTGGCTGTAACATATGTGGCAAGGCAGCAATCACACACATTCAACACAGATTGCTGCATAATCTTGTGCTTGAAGGCAACCTGCAGATGCAACCCATAATCTTTCATTATAGCTTAAATTTATTCATGTGCATGAGCAAGTTGTCTATTAAACAACCTCTCTCCCACACAGCACCAGTGTGTCTTCCATGCCTGCGCGTGCACGTGCACACACACACACACACACAAACAACTCCCCCTCTACCTTACCTGAACTGATTTGTATACAATAAGGAGAAATCACAATAAAGCGATAACGTTCATGACAGCTTTGGCAGACAAAAGCTTGAACATGACTTATTTCCCAGGGGAGATCAATAGCTCTGCATCGAGGAGCCACTTCATCAGTGGGGAGGTTTATGATAACAATGCTGCAGAGATCATGAGGAAAAATACCACCCCCTGTTTCACTGCATCTCCTTAAAGACACAAGAAGAAAAAAAAATGAAACTCTGTAGAGAGAATAACTCTTAAGACAGGAGCACTTCTGCCACCTTTGGGTATAATTGAACTTTTTGCTTTGTATAATTGTAAAACTGCAATAAGCTCATGTAATCTCATTGGAGAGAAAAATTTTAAAGTAACTCCTTCACCCATACACACGGGTATCAATATGTAGAGTTGGGTTTGACTCCTGGTCATGCTTACTCTTTGTGTCCTTGAATGAGACACTTTATCTGCATCATCTCAATCTAGCTTTAAATAGGTACCACCATTGGCGGGGGACGTAAACTGTGATGGACTGGTGTCCTCTCCAGGGGGTGTTGTAATCTCTCATCTCGTTCGTGCTCCAGAATCTGCAGATAAGCCCGAACACTAATGGGCTTCAGAACCTATATAGAATTTCCCTCTTCTTCTTCTACTATAGTTGTTTAAAGTGCTAGGTATCGGCAACATAAATTAAGATTTTACTGATAAATAATGATTTAAGTGGAAAGTAGGAACAGCTTGGTGCTGTACTCCCTTCATTTTTATTCAAATTAAAGAGCTGTAACTGAAAGTAATTTTTAACTGCACTGGTAATAGCAAAGAGCTTATACAGCAGAAATATAGCCAAGTGGATCGGTGTTACCAAGGTACAAAGAATGCTTGGAAAAGAAAATGTAAGACACGTTACGTATGTGTGATGCCAAATGTGCATCAAAGCTAACGTCTCTTCATCTTAAATTAACTAAAAATATGTCAATTCCCATCAGATTGTATGGTTGAAATGAAGTGTTTTTAACATTTTAGGTTTGAAAGGTTTTTTGGTTTTTTTTAACAGTATGGTCCAAGTTTGGACATTGTTCCAAAAATCATTGTTGTATTATCACTGGAAAAACAAGAGGTTTGATTGATCACTGTAAATGAGTTAGAAGATTATGTTACATTGTCAAGCTGGTTGACTACAGCTGTACAGCCGTCAAAGGGGTTTATTACAAAAAATAATTTATTGCCTCAGGCTATGATTTTTCAATGAGACAGCACTGACAGCTGATGCCAAAATACGGTATTGACTTAGTTCTTGATGTGGAATCTCATTCTAAAAATGATTTGTCCATAATCTTTGCTGCAGTCAAATTCACGTGTCATTTGGAAGTCATGGTAGGTTTATTCTGTGATCAATTTTAGTTCTGCAGTTTGATACAGAGTGGAAAAATATACTGATAGTACTGAGGATAAACAAAGCCAAACACAAAGAATTGCAGCCAATGATGGAGTGTGCAAAAAAAAAGAATAAAAGGCTATATGCAGACAAAGAAAAGTGTGAAGGCACAGTATGTGTGCACTTGACAGGGGAAAAAAAGAGAAGAGCAAAGAGATTTATATCCTCACTTTGCACATTTACATGTGTGAGTGAGTATTGAGGAAACGGGGGTGGTGAATGGATGAACAGATCCACTTCAGCAGTCGCCACACTGTCGGGGGATGAACCAGGATATCATACTCACCACGATGCCAAACTGCTCCGACTCCACCAGCTCATCATATTCGCTCTTTAGTTCCGCGAGTGCACTTAGCTCTTTCTGCTCTGGCAAGTTCTTTATCAGGTTCTACAAACAGCACAACACACACACACACACACACACACACACACACACACACACACACACACACACACACACACACACACACACACACACACACACACACACACACACACACACAACCACAGTTAAAGCAAACCACAGCTTTTTCATGTCAGGATAAAATTTGGCTCACAGATCAGGGTCACACGGTGTCTAACAGAGTATGAGAAGTAAAACTAATCCACATGAAGAAAGCTGACAGCTGTCGTACAAATGTTCAGTGTGTTACATTTCAACTAGAATGGTTCGTTGACAATTTTGACAAACAAGAAATAACATACCTAACCTTAGCACCCTTTCACACATAGTATGAATAAGTACAAATCTGGGCAAATCATGGTGAAACAGCTCGAATGAGCGAACCATGAAAATATCGAGCCGACGTCGGGAAGGACATGTAGTCAGGCAGGAGTGAACATGGAGCATGTGTAACCACATTGCGCAGCTGCTGTGGAAAAACAAATACGAGGTCTGTTAGAAAAGTATCCGACCTTTTTATTTTTTGCAAAAACCATATGGATTTGAATCACGTGTGATTGCATCAGCCAAGCTTGAACCTTCGTGCGCATGCCTGAGTTTTTTCACGCCTGTCGGTTGCGTCATTCGCCTGTGAGCAGGCTTTGTGTGAGCAGTGGTCCATCCCTCTCGTCGGATTTTTATTGTGAATAAATGTCTGGAGTGCTCCAGCCGGTTTTCGGCACATTCACTGTTACAGGAGTTTTTTTCATGGAAAGAGAAGCGGAGGGATGCGCCACGGAGCCGCTCATGGCGCGGGACAAAAGCACCTCCGTGTTGGTCTCACAGGAAGGCTTTCAGATGGCTTTCAGACAGCTTTCGGTGGCTTTTCAGTCGTGTGACTATCTGAGAAATTGTGCATGAGCTGGACATGCCAGAACATGTCCTGTGAGGCTTCATCACGGCGTTGCTTTGCACCATGCGTCTCCACCACAACGCGCGGAATTCCTCCGCACATCTGTCTCAATGTGCAGATAAAGTGCAGATGTCCACGTCTTCCGCAATTCCTGTGGAAGTCAGACGACGTCCCGGATCAACACAGCGTCCAGTGTGGAAATGAACGGCACATTTCACTGTTACAGGAGTTTCTGTCATGGAAAGAGGAGCGGAGGAATTCCGCGCATCACGGTGGAGCCGCATGGCGCAAAGCAACGCTGTGATGTTCTGGCATGTCCAGCTCATGCACAATTTCTCGGATAGTCACACGACTGAAAAGCCACCGAAAGCCATCTGAAAGCCTTCCTGTGAGACCAACACGGAGGTGCTTTTGTCCCGCGCCATGAGCGGCTCCGTGGCGCATCCCTCCGCTTCTCTTTCCATGAAAAAAACTCCTGTAACAGTGAATGTGCCGAAAAAGTCTTGATGTCCACGTCTTCTGCCATTTTTGTGGAAGTCAGACGACATCCCGGATCAACAAAGCCTTCACGTTGGAAATAATCTGGTTGTTTCAGCGGGGTGTCAGCCTGTCGGCGACGCACTCTCAGCCGCTGTGGGCGGTCTTTAAACCGGCTGGAGCACTCCTTAATCTGTGTAATCCCCATAAAATCATCCCTGAAAGCCATCTGAATATTCCGAATGGTGTCCACCTGGAGGTCTCTCACAGTTTCTGGAAAAATTTGATGCAGCAAAGCTCCAAATCGTTCAGACATTTAATTCGCAATAAAAATCCGACAAGAGGGGTGGACCACTGCTCACACAAAGCCTGCTCACAGGCGAATGACGCAACCGACAGGCGTGAAAAAACTCACGCATGCGCACGAAGGTTCAAGCTTGGCTGATGCAATCACACGTGATTCAAATCCATATGGTTTTCGCAAAAAAATAAAAAGGTCGGATACTTTTCTAACAGACCTCGTACATGCCACCAACAGGACTTGAACATGCAATTTACAAAATTTACAATTTACAAAAGCTCTGATTGCCAGCCAGCAGCGTGACACACGTGCGACATGCAACACAGGTGTGTTGCTTTTTGCAACACCACACTGGTGGGAGCACTTAGACATATTTCACATCCAGAAAGTGATTGTCTGCTCACTATTTTCATGCTAACAGCACGAATGGCCACACATTTTCTAAGTGTCAGGCGAGCAGTGTTAGATGTTCGTGTGTGTCACCTAGAATATGGCCGACACCTGCCGCGAGAGGGAGTGAATGGGCTCTCACAGGGCACTCTGTCTTTCAGCCACTGGTGTGTGCGATTAGTTGTAGCGACACGTGTACGAAGTGTTGGCATCTCTGATTTTTCACGAATGGTATGCAGTTCTTCCTTCATGCCCTAGTCGGCTTAAATCAGGTCATGTGTGAAGGGGCCCTTAACCATGACCATGACCATAACCCAAATGTACATAAATATTAAGACCCTGTCACACTTAGCATGAATGAGCTTGAGCTGAATCAAGCGGAATTAAAAAAAAAAAATCATGCCACATCTGGCAGGGAATAATAATTGCGGAGGACAGCTGTCCAAATACTCAGACTGCGCTCCATCCTGACCCAACTGATACATGCACAGGCCCTGCACATGAGCATCCGAACGCAGTACAAAAGTAGGTGAAACACTGTAAGAGTACCTGAACAGCTGCCAGAATGCAGTAATAACAGTAAGAACACACTTACAAGCCGTACTATTGCGGTCCATTTGTGGTTCGGCAGGATACAATCGAGCAGCACTCGAGGTGCACTCATAGTGCATTCAGGCACATTTGGGACATTCGGACAGGGTTCGATGTGGCGGAAACATGTCGAACATCCTCCCGAACGCCAACAGAATGTCACGAATGCCGTCTTCACGCCGTCCGATTGTTTAGAATGCAGTCAGACTGTGGTTAGACGGCACTTTGACTGCCATTCAATATTTTCTGCCTGAATGTTTTTAACATGAACAAAACATTTGGGGCGGCTGCACGACGGTGCCCGAATGTTTGGACTGCACTCAAAATGCTGTCCGATGGCCATGAATGTGCCTCCAGCCCCCCCAAATGTGGGTCGAATTTTCATTTGACATTCACCCTAAAGTGTGATGGGGTATTGGCAGGAGTCAAGCAGATAGTTCCAGATATTATTCGAGACAAATTACAGTACTGTGAATCAATACATATTCCATACATCAGTGACACAAAGGGGCATTGACCACACATCAAAATGGGATGAGTTGGGGTGTGAGAATAAACTGTAAATTGTTAGTGGCAAACTCAAATCACCATTCTGAAAACCTCCGGAACATCCGTGTTTTGAGCATTCTTCTGTAATCAGCATGAAAAGCAAGACCTCACATAATGTGCTGTCACCTCCTGGACAGTTTGAGAATATGTAACTCATATAAAATTAATTTTATTAATGAATTTTAGAATGACAGGCTGCAGCATCTGTACGTGCACTAGCATGTATGTCTCATGTTTAAGGTTTACTGACTTCCAGTTTGATGCACTTAATGTTTGATAACACAAATGATAAGAAAAATCATTCATTACTGAGAGTGTACATGTGAAAATAACTCTGGGATCTGACATTGTAAAGACAAACACACTTCACGTCATATTTCCTTTGCATAGTCCATATTTCAGCAAAGACACTCCGAGTGTTGCTGATGGTCTGGTAGGAAGATGAGAAGAAAAAGGTCACACAATCACTGTCCACTGTCAGGTCTTTACTGTGGCAGCAGTGGCCCTTAGCCAATTACTGTGCATGTCAGTGACTTTCAGATAACTGACCTTCTACTGCATAATCTAAAGCACCTTGCAATGTCTTTAAAGTTTGCCATTAATTTGCAACTTCTCTGGTACATTTCACTCGTAATACACATAAAAGCTTTACTAACTAGAAGAATAAGAATAAAGATGATGATGATGGTGGAGGCAAGGTTGTGGCTTAAGATAGAGATGAGGAAGATAATGGGAAGGGCTGTGTCTTCTGTAAATGTTAATTGTTTGTGTGAAGGTCAGCTGAGTTAATAAAATTGAATACAGTGACTTTTTCCCCTATTTTTCTCTGAGGAGAAGCAGAGGAAGAGGTGCCCTTTTGCGGGTCTTCACAAAGCTTCCTTCCTCATTAGCTCCCAAAATTTATTCAACAGGAGCAGACTGGCATGGGGTCACGTGGCCAGATGGGAACCCGGTTAGGGAAAAACAGAGAGGAGACATTACTAGGGTGTCATGGGACTGGCTGACCACTCTGCAGAGCTCAGTATTCATCGCAGGCACAGCGGCCAGAGTCCATTGCTCAGTAATGAAGACATCTCTGTCCTTCCCCTTTGGGATTTAAGCAGCATGAAAAGTAATACAAGCCAGGCAAATTTCTGTTTAGGACTGAACCATTACATCAATTCATGCTTACCTTGGCCGAACTCCAAATTAAGGCTTCCAGGAAGCAATGGAGCCTCGATAATGACACATTTCACCATGTTACCATTAGAAAAAGAAATCAGACATTGGGCCATGATGTTTAAATTGCAGTTTTGAAATGTGTTTGTATAATTGGAATTGGAACATACACGTAAGTCAGCACTCACCACTTATCTCTTTTCACCCATTTGGGTAAGAAATGTTGATACACAGTACATCATGGAGCACTTCTGGTTTAAAGTAAAGTAAGACTGTGATAATAAACATCAATAGACATTTCAACAAGTCAATCCGGGTCTTGGACATCAACAACTCAAGCAGAAAAACAATCCAAGTCAGCGGGTTACAGAGCCGTTTCTCACCACGCCCCAGCTCTGTGGAATGATCCTGCGCAGGTTCAACAGTCGCACTCTGTGGAGACTTTTAAGGCTAGATTGAAGACACACTTTTTTCCCTCTTTTATCATTAGTATTTTATACAACTGTGTGTCTTCTTTTATTCCTTTTATTTATTTTATTCCTTTTACTTATTTATGTTTAAATTTCTGATTGTGTTTTTAATCTTAATTCATTTTATTCTGCCTTTTAAATGATGTTTGTGAAGCACCTTGAGGTGACTTGGCACTACAAAAATTAATACATTTGATTTGATTTGATTTGATGATTTGCGGATGGTAATGCTGGATTATGGTCGCAAATAGCCATTTTACCGGCTCCGCTAACGTGTCACCGGTAAAACTCAATTTGCGACCGTAAAATTCAGCATTACCATCCATAAATCATCAGAGACAACAGCGTTATTCCATAATTTTGGAGCTATAACCAGAATAGGTGTAACAGAACATCAGGAGAGCACTCAGTCTCCTGCCTACAGGGCTTCATGAAGCAGCAAAGATGAGATGAAACAGTGTCTTCTAACTGCTGCATAAACAACAGGATGTGAGCATGGATTAGGCCAACACCAATCCTCCATAAATTGCCAGAGTCTGGCCCAACACCAATCTTTGGGTAGGCACCAGGACATCATTAAATTTCAGTAAATGAGCTGAATTCCACATTCCCCAAAGCTACATTTTATTCCATCCGAAAAAAGAACAATAAGTCATCCAAATCGTGTGTACCTCACGGTTGTCATTCGTATGTCATTTTTGCTCAAGTTCCCCAGAGCAAAACTGACACAAAGGCAGCACCATATGTGTTGCAATGTGGGAGGCTCAGTGATGATGCTGGGCCAGACTCTTCACCGCAGGCCACCAGACAGAAACAGCAGTTGAGTAGTGATTACTGAAAGTACGACAGAAGCACTGCACATTCATTTACTGCAATGAGTGACGATGAAGACATGCATAGCATGACATGCGTCAACAGACAGCAATCTACTAAAAATACAGCCACAAGGAAAAAAAAACAGTTCTGCTCAATACAGTAAGACCTTTGAATCATGCTTATTATCTGCTGTTAACAGGTTGTGTAGCCCTAAATGGCTGGACAGAAATGTTGAGCACAGACATAGGTGTTTGACATTCAAAAGGTTTTACTGAGGAAACATGCAGGGTTCAGTACACAAGAAGGCAGTCAATCATCAGCAACAGCAGCAAAAACATCAGGCAAAAAGTGAGGTCCAGAAAACAGACAGGTAAAAACACGGCAGGGAAATCAAGACAAGAACTCAGGTGAAAAGCTGAAAGTGAAGGCAATAAAGCACAACTGTTTCTTTTATTTCTGTTTAGCATTCTTCTGGTTGTTAAGTGTATCTACTCTCAACCTTATTTAACTACAGTCCTGTTGTGAATCTTAGGAGCGGCTAGCATTTTCACTAGTGGTTAGCTTGCGTTAGCTAGTGCGACCCCCCTCGTTTTTTAATACTTCTGTTAGTTTTTTAGCTTAGTACTTTACTCTTGTGTTAATCTTAGGAGTGGTTTATTTATGTTTTTTTTTTTTTTTTTTACTATTTCAACAAGTCTAGTACTTCTGCTACTTTTTCACTGTAACTGCTGTGAATTTTAATTCATTTATTTACATCTGTGTGAATCATGTGTAAGCCTTAGGAGTGGTTCGCTCATCCATTATTGGTTAGCTCATGCTTCCTTGGATATACTCTTGAATTTCTTAGTGCATAAAGTACACTACTTTACCTACTTTACACCCTCCGTAAATCCTGAGTGATGTTGGAAGACAGGGTGGCTCTCTTAGAGAGCTGTGTCCATAAGTTAGAGTAACTTCTTAGCTCAGTGGAGTTAGATGTTACGGGCACTTCAGATGAGGTTAGTGTTGGGCTGGCTATCTAGCCCATTAGCATCAGACTAGAAACGCCGGATGTGGAGGACGGCTTTCGGAATGTGGCTAGGCACAGGAAGCCCCGATCACACTCGCCACTGCGAACTGTGAATCGGTTCTCCCCCTTGGAATTGGCTGATGTGAATTCTCTGGGCCTACAAGTGACTTCCACTCCTGTCTCCAGGCCGAAACACCGGATTTCAGTGATAGGGGATTCTATCACCCGCAAAGTCAGGTTACAGACACCGGATGACATTAAATGTATTCCTGGGGCCAGAGCTCCTGACACTGCATCCCATCTTAGGGTGCTGGCACTGCAAAAGGGAAGACAGACGAAGGATCATGACATGACATACAGTCACATAATTATTCACGTCGGCACCAGTGACGTCAGGATGAAGCACTCAGAGGTCACAAAAATGGACACAGACAGGACTTGTGACCTTGCCAGAAAGATGTGTCAGCATTATTTAATAGTCTCCAGTCCTCTCCCCTCTCGGGGTACTGATGAGGCGTTTAGCAGGATGATGTCGTTAAATAGGTGCCTGGCACATTTTTGTAGACAGCAAAGCTTTAGCTTTATTGATAACTGCCCTTCGTTCTGGGACCGCAGTGGCTTTTTGATGCCGGGCGGCTTCCACCCTACTGGGGAAGGAGCCGCCATCTTGTCTGCAAACATAGATAGAGCTCTACAGGAAGGGTAACATTAGGAATTTACAGCAGGCCACAGAGCAGGTGATCAGAGACCCTGCAAGGCTTATGACAAATGTGGATGTGGAATCCATTATCTTAGCAGGGAAATTAGTGCAGAAAATCCACTATGGTGATAGTGCAGCTTATCTGCCAGGGAGGGAAATTCAACAAGTTGAGATTGTGGCCAGCTTCTGTAGATGTGTCCATAAAAATCACAGAGGGCTATGCTTTGTAAACTTAGTACCCATTACTCCATTGGATGATGTTGAAATTGAGGATGGTCCAGTGGTTGTTCCAGCAAGAGCAAAGACTTTGTGTCTGCTACCTACAACGCGCATGGAATGTCTCAAATCTAAACCTACTTCTAGGCATCTTATATATGCTACTCTGGAACCACCCCTAAATCAAAACAGTTCAACTGTCAACCCCACTAAGGTCCTTAGTCTGGGTCTCATTAACATAAGATCACTGTCCTCAAAATCATTGTTGATTAATGATCTAATTATTGATCATCACTTAGATATGATTGGGTTATGTGAAACCTGGCTTAAACCTGCAGCTGTCCTCCCCTTAAATGAGGCCTGTCCACCAGCATATACATTTAGTCACATCCCTCGTGATGCAAAGCAATGCGGGAGTGTTGCTCTTATTTATAAATCTAGGTTTAGCTTATTAGCTGTTGGGGGTCACAAATATAACTCGTTTGAGCATCTGATTCTCCACTCTGCTCAGGATATTATACATTGCCAAGGTCAGAAGAATAAAAATCAGCCGTATTACTCTGTCACTGTATATAGGACTCCTGACCCATATTCTGAATTATTAGATGAATTTGGTGCGTTCATCACTAACTTGTCAACTAGTGCAGATAACATTCTGATCATTGGTGACTTTAATGCTCATATACATAAGCCTTCTGATCCCCTCTGCAAATCATTTATGGGAATTGTGAATGCATTAGGATTTGGGAAATGCATTCGGGACTCGATGCGCAATAGCGGAAATACCCTGGATCTGGTTCTTGCATGTGATATTGCTGTCACGAATACTGACATCATGCCTCTTACATCAGTGGTCTCTGATCACTCACTTATTAAGTTTACAGTTTCGCTGCTGTGTTTAGTTGAACAAAAACCTTATATGTCACTACGGCGATGCATCAACTCCTCAACTAAGACTGAACTCGAAGCTAGACTGCCTTATGTCTTAGCTTCACATTTGGCAAATACCCAATCAGTAGACAGACTTGTGGACAGTTTAAACTCAGTGCTCAAAACTACACTCAACATGATTGCGTCACCTGTGTTAAAACAGCGCTCCCCCAAATCACAGTAACCTTGGTTCAATGATTACCCGCGTGACCACAAGCATAAGGCAAGAGGACTAGAACAGAAATAGTGTAGTTCAAAATTTGAAGTATTCCACCTTGCGTGGCATGATGCTATCTTAGACTATAAGCATCCATTATTGGCTACAAAGTCGACCTATTACTCTAATTTGATCAACAAAAACAAGCATAACTCAAAGTTCTTGTTCGAAACGGTGGCAACATTTGTTCATGGATAACCACCTGCAGTTCGCTCTCCTTTTACAACACAAGATTTCCTGGATTACTTTGAGAAGAAAATAGAAGACATCAGGTTAAACATATCCCAGCATGTCTTAACCCAGCCACTACACCCTGCTATGGAGGTGGGTGCCAATACTGAGGTATTACCTAGATTTACAGAATTTGATAGGATCTCACTGGGCATGCTGACAAAACTTGTAACGTAAACAAAAAGCACAGCCTGTTTATTTGATCCTATACCAACAAAACTGTTTAACGACCTGTGGCCCACTCTTGTGCTGACTGTGCTGGAAATTATTAATCTTTCTTTAACTTCTGGATCTGTTCCTAAATGTTTAAAATCTGCAGTGATTAAACCATTACTTAAGAAACCTAATCTTGGCCCTAGTGTATTGAAAAACTATCGGCCAATATCAAATCTATCATTTTACTCTAAAATTCTGGATGAAGTGGTATGGCAGCTCATGGACTATCTTACTGAGAATAATCTCTTTGAGCCACTGCAGTCTGCTTTTAGAAAATATCATTCCACAGAGACGGCTAGGGATATGAATAGTACAACAGTTCACGATTCAATTCGATTCCGATTCTTGGGGTGACGATTCGATTCAGAATCGATTTTCAATTCAAAGAGCTCTGAGAAATAGTTATATTACTTAAAAAATGTTTATGTTTAAGAAATTGTAGCTTTACAAGGTTAATCAAGTGATTCTAGTTGTAAATATACTTATCTGCTTTGCTCGTTCAGAGTTGGCTGGCAGTTTAGTGAAGCGCTGGTCAGTAGTCGGCAGATACCGCTGCTCCCCTCTTTTAGGTCCGGGTGATGGCATAGCATGTGGGCTTGCGGATTTGAAGTGTTTCCGAAGTACTTGACTTTCATTTTGCAGATTTTGCACACTGCATAAGTCATGTCAAGCTCCTTCTTACGCAGCAAATAATAAAATCCAAAATGCGCCCAGAATTTTCCCCTTCAGCAAAGACGGTGCTGGCTGAATTAGCTCTATGTCCGCCATGCTAAGCTGCAGCTCAGGAATGTTTGAAGCACGCCAGACCCTCCCCTCGTGGGGACGCTGCAGTACAGAAGCCATTGCCTGACAAACAGTACACGCAGTGAGTAAGCAAGAAAATGTTTAAAAAAATGCTTTTTAAAAATCAATTCTTTGACATTTTGGATCGATTCAGAATCGTAATGAATAAGAATCGTGATTCGAACGTGAATTGATTTTTTCCGACACCCCTAGAGACGGCTCTCACTAAAGTGGTGAATGATCTTCTGCTTACAATGGATTCGGACACCACTACGGTTCTGGTGCTGTTAGATCACAGTGCTGCATTCGATACCGTGGATCATCATATTCTACTTGATAGGCTGGAAAATCATTTTGGGATTACTGGGAATGCTCTTGCATGGCTGACGTCATACTTGACCAGTCGTTTGTACCGTGTTTTATACAGTAACACTACTTCTAACCTTAATGACATAAAATTTGGGGTTCCACAGAGGTCTGTCTTAGGCCCCCTGCTTTTCTCCCTTTATATAGCACCCCTTGGGCGCATATTGCGGCTTTTTGGGATTACCTTTCACTGCTATGCTGATGATACTCAGTAATACATGCCGATAACTGCTGGTAATCTCATTCACATAAAATCCTTAGACAATCGCCTTGCATCAGTGAGAAGTTGTATGTCTAAAAACTTTCTACTTTTAAACTCTGATGAGACTGAAATGATGGTTCTTGTTCCAGTGAGACATCGTCATCAATTTGACCAGTTAACACTCAGCCTAGGCTCGTGTGTTATACATCACACTGACAAAGTGAGGAACCTGGGGTAATTTTTGATCCTACATTGTCTTTTGACCTCCACATTAGAAATATTACGAGGACTGCTTTCTTCCACCTGTGAAATATAGCGAAGATTCGTCCCATCCTGTCTATGGGTGATGCTGAGACCGTGATCCATGCCTTTATCTCTTCTAGATTGGACTACTGCAATGTTCTATTTAGTGGTTTGCCGCAGTCTAGCATTAGGGCTCTCCAATTGATTCAAAATGCTGCAGCCAGACTTTTGACACAAAGAAAGTTCGACCACATTACACCCATTTTGCCATCCCTTCAATGGCTTCCTGTCCCGGTAAGTTCCGATTTTAAGGTTCTGCTACTAGTCTATAAAAATGTTCACGGACTGGCACCTCCCTACCTAACTGAACTAATTCAACCGTACGTACCGACCCTGGCTTTGCGTTCTCAGTGTGCAGGACTACTTTGTGTCCCTAGGGTAAATAAGCAGTCTGCAGGCCATAGAGCTTTCTCTTATCACCCCTCTGTTCTGTGGAATGATCTCCCTGTGTCAAAAAACAGTCAGATTCTGTGGAGACTTTCAAGTCCAGACTTAAGATGCATTTATTTTCCCTTTCGTATGGCTAGCATACTGGTACAGTTTTGTTTTACGCTTTTTACTCTTTTAAATCATTTTATTAGGAAACGGAGCATGCTGCGGTCTCAACTTTACCTAAATTCTGGGTCTTTTAGTGAAGCTTAGGGATAGTGGCCGGTGATCACCTTAGTATTTCTTGCTTTTCTTGTTGTTTAATGCTGTCAAATTATACAGTATTTCTTGTCTTTCTGATGCCTGATTTTGTTTCTTTCTCTCTGTTTAAGGTGCAGCTCCATCCAGAGATGGGAGTTGTAATTGTGCTGGTGACCCTCCTGTCCTGTGCACTAACAGCATTTCCTGTATATTCGTTTTGTGAATTGTTCTGTGAATTGTAATCTGTGTCTGTGGCATGGCTCAAGCAGAGGGTCACACCTTTGAGTCTGGTATGCTTGAGGTTTCTTCCTCAGAGGGAGTTTTTCCTTACCACTGTTGCTCTGGGGGTGAGTAAGGTTAGACCTTACATGTGTGAAGCGCCTTGAGGCCCATCTGTTGTGATATGGTGGACACACACACACACACATATTATTTATACACACACACACACACGCAAAGAATGGAGAGGTCTGTAATTTTTATCGTAGGTACACTTCAACTGTGAGAGACAGAATCTAAAAAAAACAAATCCAGGAAATCACATTGTATGATTTTTAAGTAATTCATGTGCATTTTATTGCAAGAAATAAATATTTGATCCCCTACCAACCAGCAAGAATTTTGGCTCTCACAGACCTGTTAATTTTTCTTTAAGAAGTCCTCCTATTCAGCACTCTTTACTTTATTAATTGCACATGTTTGAACTTGTTACCTGTATAAAAGACACCTGTCCACACACCCAGTCAATCACACTCCAACCTATCCACCATGGCCAAGACCAAAGAGCTGTCTAAGGACACCAGGGACAAAACTGTAGACCTGCACAAGGCTGGGATGGGCTACAGGACAATAGGCAAGCAGCTTGGTAGAAGACAACAACAGTTCTGATTATTTATTAGAAAGTGGAACAAACACAAGATGACTGTGAATCTCCCTCTGTCAGGGATTCCACGCAAGATCTCACTTTGTGGGGTAAGGATGATTCTGAGAAAGCTCAGAAATACACAGGAGGACCTGGTCAATGACCTGAAGAGAGCTGGGACCACAAAGATTACATTAGTAACACATAATGCCGTCGTGGTTTAAAATCCTGCAGGGCAGCAAGGTCCACCTGCTCAAGCCAGCACATGTCCACACCCATTTGAAGTTCATGAGTGGAATCAACTCCACTTGCCGTGTTTAGAGGATGAGACCAACCCCAAGAACACCGTCCCAACTATGAAGCATGGGGGTGGAAACATTATACTTTGGGGGTGCTCTTCTGCAAAGGGGACAGGAATTATTGCACCGTATTGAAGGAAGGATGGATGGGATCATGTTGCGAGATTTTGGCAAACAACCTCCTTCCTTCAGTAAGAACATTGAAGATGGGTCATGGCTGGGTCTTCCAGCATGACAATGACCCCAAACACACAGCCAGGACAACTAAGGAGAGGATCCGTAAGAAGCATTTCAAGGTCCTGAAGTGGCCTAGCCAGTCTCCAGACCTGAACTCAATAGAAAATCTTTGGAGAGAGCTGAAACTCAAAACCTGAAAGATCTAGAGAAGATCTGTATGGAGCAGTGGACCAAAATCCCTTTTGCAGTGTGTGAAAACTTGGTCAAGAACAACAGGAAATGTCTCACCTCTGTAATGGCAGACAAATGTTTCTGTACCAGCTGTTAAGGTATGTTTTTTCTAGGGGATCAAATACTTATTTCATTCAATAAAATGCAAATTAATTATTTAAAAATCATACAATGTGATTTTCTGGATTTTTGTTTAATCCTGTCTCTCACAGTTGAAGTGTACCTAGGATAAAAATTACAGACCTATCCATTCATTCAAGACATGCAGGTTAGGTGAACTTGTGACTCGAGACTAACCGTAGGGAACGTGTTTGTCTGTCTACATGTGGCCTAATGATAGACTGGCATCCTGTCCAGGGTGCACACCGTCTTGATTGGAGTGTATATATATATATCTTCTCATAGTGATATATATCCATCACTATGAGAAGCAAATATATAAACATTGAAGGGCTGCTTCTAAAACCCTCATCAAACTTAGCCATGTTTCTACTAGGACTGCAATAAATATAGCGGGTGTTGTAAGAACTTGTACAACATAGTAACATAGTTGGAAATGAGGAGGTACCAACAGGGCAAGGTTCTGGTCGTCTTTAATGTGGAGTACGTGATTGAACTCTGGACATGTTTATGAAGTATGTGATGAGGATGTGGTCGAACCAGCAAGAAGATGCAGCAAGAAGACAATAATGACATTGTAATGACTGCATTGACGAGTCAAGAGTCAATGAGTGTAGCTAACACTGTCCAATGCAAAAACTGGACAGCACACTCAAGCAGTGGAGTATTTCTCAAGGTTTGTAGAAAAAGGCAGAGAACAGGCACAGGGATGGTTTGGGCACCTTGCCCGAGAGGGTTGCAGCACTCCAATGTTACGAAAAAAGTGAACCTATTCTGACCTTGCTGCCAGTTTATCAGAGTAGACAACCAGACCACTTAAAGCTGGAGTGCCAGGAAGCATATTGAAATTGAGACGATTGTTAGAATTTTGATGGGGACCAAAGCAGTTTTGTTCTTTCGTGTGAATATAAAGGATTCCCAAAATATGAGTCTGAACGTGATTAAAATTCGTCTATATCGAAGCAAATTCTGAATTATTGGCACGTGCCAAAAATTCGAAAGCCAGGATACCATCGGGGTAACGTCACAGGTCACGTGGGGGGTTTCACCGTTTCAAAGGGAGGAAGACCAGCAATATACACAGAAAGTGCGAAGAAAAGACATCATTTGGAGCAAGAGAAAAAGAGAAGATCAACGACGATGAACACTAGGAACCAAAGAGATTGTTGGGAGCGACTGCGACAGAAGACTGGCGATCGAACTCACGAGGATTTTGCAGTGCTGCTTTTGGAGAGGTGAGTTGCCTGGTGACTGGTGCCTGACAGTGTACAGTTATGATTATTATCTGATATCTCGGTCTATAAAACAATGATTTTTTAGCCGCTGAACATAAAAATGGTGGGGGAATGGGACTGTTCATTCGAGATTATTTTCTCAGATGCCAGATAACTTGTCTCTAACGCACTTCCAGCTTGAATTCATCTGTAGGTTTTGACATCTGCTGGGGCGAAATACACTATAGATTTCCCTCAAATTATGTATGTTCCCATGAATTAAAAATTCCCCCAAAAATTTAATGGGTTCTAAATATGATGTAGTTTATATATATTAAACTTCAGACTATATTTTATCTTTTGAAGAGTGCCGATATTCCAGCTTTAAAGGACTATGTGTGAAGTTATGGAGTTGGCGAGGATTGCTGACCCCTCAAATGGGGGGATACGTAACCGTCAGGGGAAGAGTTTACTCTGATGAGGGAACAGATACACAAGGACCCCTGAGAAAATTGTAAACAGCTGTACCTAAATGTGATTTATCATGTTATTTGTTAAATTTTATTGGTTGTTCTATAGTGGTGACATTTTGGAGAATGTGTTTGTTTGTGCAGTGAGTTTGATTGTTGACACCATAACTGTAAATAACATTTGACACAATGGCACACACCGGCCTAAAATAACAATTGCTGTGTGTGCTGTCCATTCCTGTGACAAACATCACTACAATACTGTTACCAGGGTTTACACTCGCATTACCTCAAAACTACACAATTAATAATAATTTTCAACAGCAGCTATTTGCAAACCTTTACAAATACCCTGTATTTAAAATGCAATGCACAAAAATAGCACTGAATATTGGCAAAGTAAATGGCAGTTCCACTACCCAAACTGTGAAAGGTCTGCATATGAGGAATGGAAGTGGGAGTGAGGGTAAAGGAGAGTGTAAAAGTAATGAGATACAGGTTACGGTTCACTAAACATTTGTAAAGGATGACAGTATCTGCAAGGCTTCCACTACTATACTTTGATCTAAGTTGCTGTCGACTAGCTTCCAGTGAATTAAGTTCAATTTCTCAGCTTTTAGCAAAAAACATGCCAAGTGAAAACAGTTTAAAGGGGGTTATTATAGGCATAAACCTAACCAAACACTTAACAATATATCCATGCTACTAAAAATAACAGGTGTTGACACATATGCATTTTGGAGGATAAAAATAATGTGCAAAGCATTTAATACCTCTCAGACTTTTGTTGTTGTTGTTGTTTTAGCAATGATGTATTTTCTGAAGATAAACTGTATGTGACATATAATTGTTCAGAAAATGGTTATTATTAGTGTAAAGGCTATACCAAGGTATTTTGCAACAAGGTATTCATTTTTTTTAAAATACGTAAGTATAAATGATGCCTACTGCAAAGACAACGGTGACTGCATATATTCATGATGTAGATTTCATTTTTAATATTAAGTTGAAATAATATTTTACATACAACCAGGCAAATGTGACCTGTAGTGCACAATGTACAATATTGCCAGGTGCACCTAAAACAAATTTTTGGATGGGTTGTACAGCCTTGACTTTCATGCCAAATAGTTCTCAATATACCAAAGTGTTTTCTGTTTGCATTACAGCACCATAAATTGAAAGCTAGATATTTCACTGCGATTCTTTACATATATTCTGTTCCATTTATTGAGAAACAATGAGCAGTAACTACACTGGGTTGACAGGACAAATTTCAGGAACTTGGGATTATTAAGTAGTTTAAGTCCAAGACTTTTTTTTTTCGCCTTAGTATTTGCTAAGATTTGCGTAGTGGGTGATTTTATTTAGTTTTGATTGTTCCTGTGGTAACACCTCATGTTCTGACAAAGTGTTCTATTAGATACTCCAGAAAGGTAAATGTTGCACAGAGAGTTGGATAGTCCAATAATATGACATCAAAATTAAAAATGTACAACCAGCAATTTCTGAGATATGGCACAATGTGCACTGAAGTGGGCTATGCATTAAGTGTTTCAGTTAAATTAATCAAGGTGGTTTAGTTGGGACAGTAAAATACTCACTGGTGTATGGTTGAAGCAATGTAAGCCCTTATTTTAATAATATATCTCTACAGTTAAATCCAGTAAAATCAAGTATTTCCATAAAATCCAAACATTAGACAGAGACCGATCTGACTAGGACAAAGATCTGACACAAATCTTTATAGTTTACAGCCTTTCAGTTTTTTTTCTTTAGCTATTTTCAATTCATGCAGCATGTGCAGTACTTATGAGGAACATGTAGTATAATTACCTTACACTTTTACGTTGGAAATTGATCTTAACTTGTTTCATTATCTGCAGCAAGATTATAATTGTGAACAACTACATCATGATGATACATTGTGAAATGTACTTATATAACAGACGTATATTATCATTCGTGATGCTGAAATGTTTTTTTTTTTATCTCATTATGTGGTCTGAAATAAATCCTAAGAGCAATAAAGCCTTTATTAAACTGTGTAAAAGAAAAAAAAAGTTTGAGAAACCCCTGATGCCTCAAGGATTAACTGAGTACAATACATTGCAATGCAATTACATTTGTTTCGCAAATCTGAGGGTCAACGTGTGAGATTTCAGACCATAAAATATCACGGTGACGGTGGCAAAATATTCGACTGTTTCACATTTGATGTATTACTCTGCGCCCTGACCATGTACATTGCTACGCAGATGTCAATATTGGCGCTGTCAGCTGAGAGTTAGAGAAACGGAGTGGAGAGGCGAAGCGAAGACGATGACAAAATGGATTCATTTAAGCTTCCATACAACAGTATTGATGTGGATTCTGCTCATAGAATTTCCAGTTTGGCATGAAGAGACTGTTGCTATGGTAAGCTTCGACGAGGCGACCACACCCTTTGTCTGTAAAACAGTTTTATCAAACTATATTATTATGCGGATTAAGATGCTGCCTTCAGTGGTGAACTCTTCTTTTGCTGAAAACACGGATCCGTGCAAACGTTGGAATTTGATTAGAATGGGAATAACCCCCTTGTGTCTGATGATTTGCGGACATTAATGCTGGATTATGGTCGCAAATAGCGTTTTATCGGCTCTGCTAACGTGTTGCCAGTAAAACTCAATTTGTGACTGTAAAATCCAGCATTTACATCTGCAAATCATAAGACACAAGGGGGTTATTCCCTAATTCTTCTGTCAGGTCTGTGGGAAGTCAACTGTGAAGACAAAGAAGAGTCATGTCTGCAACATGCTTGACAGATGCAGTTATGTCTTCTTAATAGATTTTCTTCTCAGTTCTTCAAGACAGAGTGTGTGGTATTCAGCCAAGTTTTGTGATGAAGAGCATCGTGGGACTTGAATCTCCCTGCTGCGACACCTCAGCAGGTTCCCTGCCTGGCTCATGGTAAATCAGTGAAGACTTAACACACAGGAAGACTCAACAATCACAAGACTTCTCATTCTTGACAGTTTGAAAAAAAAAAAAACATGCGTGCAGTGCAAATCAAACAAACCAAAGAACAAGGATTTTCAAATTAAGCTTAAAGACAAGAAAATAAGTAACTTTGGACAGTAGATAGTGGGTGTTGACAGCAGCCGTTAGAAGGTTACAACTACTGAATTGAAAACTGAATGTTTGGAACAAGGAATCATTACTTTTGAGGGGGGATTTTTTTTTTTTTTCAGAAACTCTTGTTCAAGGGAATGCTGTCCCATTCAAATTAAACTTTTTCAATTTGAACATTGTAATATTTGCTGTAGCATACTTTGAAGTGCAAGAAGGAACGATACCGCAAGTCGTTCCTCCCTGACGCTGTCAGACTGTACAATAACACTGTGAAATAACAACATGCAATAATATGTCCACAATCATGTGCAATAACAACTCGTTTACAAATCCCTGCACTAATGTCACCTTACCACATCTAAACTCCATCTCACATATTGTAAATAAGATGCTCCTATCTCGTTCAATCCCAATCATGTTTATATATATGCATATGTACTTACATATGTACGGACATATATACATGCATATGTACAACCCCTGGCAAAAATTATGGAATCACCGGCCTCAGAGGATGTTCATTCAGTTGTTTAATTTTGTAGAAAAAAAGCAGATCACAGACAGCCCCATATCATCAATGACTGTGGAAATTTACATGTTCTCTTCAGGCAGTCATCTTTATAAATCTCATTGGAACGGCACCAAACAAAGGTTCCAACATCATCACCTTGCCCAATGCAGATTCGAGATTCATCACTGAATATGACTTTCATCCAGTCATCCACAGTGTCAAGATTCAGAGCCAGGTATTTAACAAAATAGAACCCAAATGCAAGACAGCCAAAACACAGGAGGTGAGTTCAAAAAGTTGCCAAGTTTTAATAAACAGTCAATGAGCCCGATATACAAAAACAGGAGTGGGTAAGGCTGCAACAAAAATAGGTCTACATCCAAAAAGGGGTGTGGTATCTAACACATGGCCGGTGAGCGAAAAGATCAGCAAAATAAAGTCTTTATCCCATTAAGGGTGTAATATCAAAACTCAGCAGGAGAGTAAAAGGATTCCACAAAAAATAGGCTTTATCCAAATAGGGGTGAGGTTACAAAAAACAGCAAGAGTGAGGAAAGTTATAACTAAAATACAAATAACCCTGAACACAGGGTGAGGAAAAACCCAGTCAAAACAGAAAGTACAAACAAAAGCCAAATATGCTTAGAGTCCCAGGAAATTACCTGAACATATCAACAAACAAATAAAATTAAAGAATTTCCTTGATCAATAATATAATACATACCACCATGACATGAGAAGCATCAGCAACAAACAATGGACCAGCCCGGACTAACTCAAAATGTGACCTTAAATAGCCAGCTGATCTAATGAGGCACACCTGTATTGATTACACAACAAGAACATGTACTGACAAAAGGAGAACACCAGAGTGCAGCAAAGAACAGACTTCCATGTGAAAAGAAATATAACACTTGACCCCCAAGTCATAACCTGAATACATCAGAGACAGGAACTGCAAAAATCAAATGAAACCTGAAGGACTGTTAACAAATAAATAAATAACTTAACAGACTAAAAAGGGGAACAGACCTGAACAAACACCAAAAAATAATCCATCACAGATGGCTGCATGACACACAGTCCACGATTGCTTTTCCTTAGCCCATTGTAACCTTGTTTTTTTCTGTTTAGGTGTTAATGATGGCTTTCGTTTAGCTTTTCTGTATGTAAATCCCATTTCCTTTAGGCGGTTTCTTACAGTTCGGTCACAGACGTTGACTCCAGTTTCCTCCCATTCGTTCCTCATTTGTTTTGTTGTGCATTTTCGATTTTTGAGACATATTGCTTTAAGTTTTCTGTCTTGACGCTTTGATGTCTTCCTTGGTCTACCAGTATGTTTGCCTTTAACAACCTTCCCATGTTGTTTGTATTTGGTCCAGAGGTTAGACACAGCTGACTGTGAACAACCAACATCTTTTGCAACATTGCGTGATGATTTACACTCTTTTAAGAGTTTGATAATCCTCTCTTTTGTTTCAATTGACATCTATCGTGTTGGAGCCATGATTCATGTCAGTCCACTTGGTGCAACAGCTCTCCAAGGTGTGATCACTCCTTTTTAGATGCAGACTAACGAGCAGATCTGATTTGATGCAGGTGTTAGTTTTGGGGATGAAAATTTACAGGGTGATTCCATAATTTATTCATCAAAATTGAGTGAGTCCATATTTTTTCCCTCTGCTTGGTCTAAAAAAGTAACCGTTACTGACTGCCACAATTTTTTTTCCTGATTTCTTATAGTGTTTCTTAAAGCCAGAAAGTTGCCATTTGAAATGACTTTAGTTTTGTGTCATGTCTGTGATCTACTTTTTTCTACAAAATTAAACAACTGAATGAACATCGTCCGAGGCCGGTGATTCCATAATTATTGCCAGGGGTTGTATATGTGTATAAGTATGTGTGTGTATATATATATATATATATATATATATATATATATATATATATATATATATATATATATATATATATATATATTCATATGCATGTATGTGTGTATGTGTGTGTATACATACATACATATTCTAGAAATAGAAATAGAATATTCTATTTCTACCGCATTTTCTTATGTCCTGTACTGTTACAAGTATTATTATTGCTTATCCTTGCACACACTGTTTGACGAACATTTTCCTCTACTTGCACCCATCTTGCGTGTTTTTTAAGAGCTGACATAATGTGAATTTCTCCTCTGTGAGATCAATAAAGTTTATCTTATCTTATCTTAAAATGCATTATTATTATTATTATTATTATTATTATTATTATTATTGTTGCTGTTATTATTGCAGGGTGCAGGACTGCTGTGTGTTCCGAGGGTGAATAAAAAGTCTGCGGGTCACAGAGCCTTTTCTTATTGTGCCCCAGCTCTGTGTAATGATCTCCCTCCTTGGATACAGCAGTCAGACTCTGTGGAGATCTTTAAGTCCAGATTAAAAACTCATGTTTTTACCCTGTTTTATCTTTAGTATTTTATGTGATTGCGTGTTTTCTTTTATTCTTTTTATCTTTTATGTTTTATTCATTTATTGTGTTTTTGTAATCTTTTGATTCCTGTTATTCGTGTGTTGTGTGAAGTGCCTTCAGGCGACCACGTCGTGAGTTGACGTTAGGGATGGGTATTGATAAGATTTTATCGATATCGATGCCATTATTGATTCCGCTTATTGATTCGATTCCTTATCAATTCCCTGATACCTCTTGTGAAGTTTCTGTGGACTAAAAGTAGGCTTTACAGGTTTTCTATGTCAACAATATTTTAAACTGGTCACTGTATCCTTGATCTCTTGACATAAATAAAAATAAATAAAATCTGCAGTTGTTGTCAAAAGCATTTCCTTTCAGACATTTTGGCATGAATGTGTCTCCATACCTCTAAGCTGAGCTCAGCCGGCAGCTGTACGTCCATGCAGGACGTCTTGTCTTGGGAGGAAAAAACATTTTGATCCACTGCAGTTTGTTTGTATTGCAAGATTTGGAAAGAGGTGCCATTTGATTTAAACAACATTTCGCTTTGAAGTTATTAATTCCGACTGGGCTCTATCGTTATAACTTGACTCGGCAGAAAGATGCGCAGCATTTGGAGCTGTGTGAACAGAACGGAGGCCGATTCTCATTTCGTTCTCGCAACAAGACAGGAGTCCCAGTTAGTAACTTTAAGCCGCACAAAAGTGACTCACAATTGACATATTCAGGGATGAAAGTGGTGAAAAAAAAAGCTGAAACCCAAAATTACCCCCCAACACCACCCGCACAAAAATGTGTGAATTCTTGAATCTCTGAAATGCAATCTAAGACTATTCCAGACAATAAACTGCAATGAGTGCAGCATCTATTTTGGTGAGAAAAAAAAAAAAAAAAAAAACTTTTCTTATTCAAATTCATTCCAGTAGTATTCTGCTCTTACTAGGATGCAGCAGTTTTCTAGCTTGGCAGATAGTTCTGGAGGAAATCACTGAAGAAATAAACAAACTGAAAATATGGTTTAATGGAAACAAGTTGTCATTAAACTTAATTAAAACAGGGATGAAGTGCAGGTGTAAGAGTCACGAGGTGTTCACAGAAAACAGTTATTTATTTCTATATGTATTTACATATTTTCATTGTCAGTTGGTTTTATCTTTTCTGTTGTGTTTTGTTTCATCAGGTTCTTTTTGTCTGTTTCTCTAAAACTGTATTGTAGCATTATTTGTTATTATGGGTTATTATTACTATTATTGTTGTTGTTGCTATTATTATTAATATATGAATAAAAGTAAATTAAAAAAATTACAATTTGACAACTTTACGACAACGAACGCTGAGCAGGGAGATCTATTATTAAGATCTATTAACTTAATCGGATCTGCTGCAAAAGTTAAAGTTTTGGCTCTTGGTTCATATTTCATCTTTTTGCTTTCAGCAAGCTTTGGCTCATAATTTTCTGTAATCCTGTTTATACAGTGAGGCAAATAAGTATTTGATCCACTGTCGATTTTGCAAGTTTTCCCACCTACAAAGAATGGAGAGGTCTGCATGTTTTAATCGTAGGTACACTTCAACTGTGAGAGACAGAATCCAAAAAAAAATAAATAAAATCCAAAAATCACATTGTATAATTTTTAAATAATTAATTAGAATTTTACTGCACTCCAATTCTGCACTCTTTACCTATATTAATGGCACCTGTTTAAACTCATTACCTGTATAAAAGACACCTGTCCACACACTCACTCAATCACACTCCAAACTATCCATCATGGCCTAGACCAAAGAGCTGTCTAAGGACACCAGGGACAAAATTGAAGACCTACACAGCACTGGGATGGGGTACAGGACAACAGGCACGCATCTTGGTGAGAAGACAACAACTGTTGGAGTAATTCTTAGAAAATCAAAGAAACACAAGATGACTGTCAATCTTCCTCAGTCTGGGGCTCCATGCAAGATCTCATCTTGTGGGGTAAGAATGATTCTGAGAAAGCCCAGAACTACACGGAAGGACCTGGTCAATGACCCAAAGAGAGCTGGGACCACAGTCACAAAGATTATATTAGTAACACATGATGCTGTCATGGATTAAAATCCTGCAGGACAGCGAGGTCCCCCTGCTCAAGCCAGCACATGTCCAGGTCTGTTTGAAGTTCACCAGTGACCATCTGGATCATCCAGAGGAGGCATGGGAGAAGGTCATGTGGTCAGATGAGACCAAAATAGAGCTTTTTGGTATCAACTCTACTCGCCGTGTTTGAAGGATGGGAACAACCCCAAGAAGACCATCCTAACCATAAAGCATGGGGGGCAGAAACATAATTTTTGTGGGTGCTTTTCTTCAAAGGGGACAGGACGACTGCAATGTATTAAAAGGAGGATGAATGGGCTAATATATCGTGAGATTTTGGCAAACAACCTGCTCCTCTCAGTAAGAGCACTGAAGATGGGTTGTGGCTGGGTCTTCCAGCATGACAATGACCTGAACACACAGCCAGGGCAACTAAGGAGTGGCTTCGTCGGAAGCATTTCAAGTGCTGGAGTGGCCTAGCCAGTCTCCAGACCTGAACTCAACAGAAAATCTTTGGAGGGAGCTGAAACTCCAAACCTGAAGGATCTGGAGAAGATCTGTATGGAAGAGTGGGCCAAAATCCCTGCTACAGTGTGTGCAAACTTGGTCAAGAACTACAGGAAATGTCTGACCTCTGGAACTGCAAACAAAGGTTTCTGTACCAAATATTAAGTTTTGTTTTTTCTGTTGGATAAATACTTATAAATACTTACAAATAAATACTTACAAATACTTATTTCATGCAATAAAATGCAAATTAATTATTTAAAAATCAGACGAGGTCTGTCAATAAAGTAACGGTCCTTTTTATTTTTTTCAAAAACTATATGGATTTCATTCATATGTTTTTACGTCAGACATGCTTGAACCCTCATGCACATGCGTGAGTTTTTCCACGCCTGTCGGTTACGTCATTCGCCTGTGAGTACGCCTTGGGAAGGAGTGGTCCCGCCCCCTCGTCAGATTTTCATTGTCTGGAAATGGCGGAATGAAAAGGACTTTTTTCCCATAGAATTTTTTCAGAAGCTGTTAGAGACTGGCACCTGGAAACCATTCGAAAAATTTATCTGCTTTCGGTGAAAATTTTACTGGCTTCACAGAGAATAAGGACTGTTACTACACCTTTAAGGACCCCTTTAAGGATGCTCGGCGCGCCGCGCTCCGAGCTGCGACGACGCGGCACAAGCCACCGGACCATTTCTAAACGGATGGCTCTGTGGATACGAGACTGTCGTGTGCTCTTTCTCTGGTTATCACAAGAGCTGGACATCAGCCATTTTCCGGCAGATTTCACTTTTAACAAGAGATTTTGTCATGGAAAGCCGCGCGGAGGCTTCGCGCGTAAAGACTGATTCGCTTTGGAAGTGAGACAAAGAACACCTCCATTTCGGCGTATCAGAGGACAAGTTTGGACATGCCTATCTCAGCTTTCAATGCTTACCAGTCCAGTAAGTATCAGAGAAATTGTGTAGAGCTGGACATGTCCAAACTTGGATCACAGTGGATCAAACACTTATTTTCCACACTGTATTTATCTCTAATAGTTACACAGATATGTGTGATGCTCTCTGAACGCTCTCAAGTATAAAATATGATTTTATCACTATATTCAACCTTTCAAACAGCATGAGCATAACTTTTTTAAACACTATAATCCAGCATGAGAAAATGAACCTGGAAGAAAAACACAATGGACACAAATGTCTGTGTACAAGGAAACATGTTAAACAATGGATGTCGTTGATAAAGGCATTTGTAGCCCAACAGAAGTGACTGCAGACTCTACCAAACACCTCAAATCTCACTATAAGTAAAGCTGCAGTGACAGACTGACAGGCAACAAACCAAGTGTGACGATTCTAAAATCGCATTAAACTTAAAATGCAGTCTGAGAAAAAGACACAAAACACAGTGAGTGAGAGAGAAAAGGGACAGATTAATTTGAGGGCTGAGGCTGGAAAACCTGACAGACTTAGTGTGACATTAAATTTGTCTTTTAGAAGAAAATATAGTTGATTTTTGTTTGTTCGTTTGTTTGTTTGCTTTTGATGTGTGTGCATGTGTGTGTGAGTTCGCGTGCATGTGCACACCTGAGAGAGATAAACAGAGATATGTAATAACACAGCAATATTGGCAGGAACATGAAAAAGTAACGGGTCAGAAAAACAAACAGAGCCAGCAAGAGGGGAAAAAAGTGCTCCTGAATGTTTATTCCACCCTCATCTGAGCCCTCAGGGCATAAGCATGCAGGATCACTTAATGTAAATACTAAGCCTAATAAAACTGTTTTTTCATAATGCAAACACATATGCCACTTGCAAAAAAAAAAAAAAAAACTCTCTGGAAAAGATAATGGAGTTTGGGTCAATTGTCAGCTGAGCAATGGAAGCTTCTTGTTTGTGCACATTCTTCTTTTATGTCACATACGGCCAATCTAGCATGGCGCTGAAATGAGATAAGGCTGTCAATCAAGCCAGCTAGAAAACAAAATAGTAATAGAAATTAAATTGTTTGTGGAGTCTGCTGTATGAGAGCGTCTCTGTGAGTGAAGTACCATCTGTCACTGAAACAAAGACACTGAATTGCAAATCCGAGAGAGAGGGGTAAAAGCAAAAACAAACAACAACAACAACAAAAACAGTTTTAACTAAGTTAAATGCAGCACCCAGTGGGGCTGACAAGAAGCTGTATGGACTCCACGTTATCAAAATTTAAGCGTGTGTGCCTGAGAAGCCCTGTGTATCTGCTTTTGAGAAATAAGTATGTGCATGGGTGTTGTGTGAGGGTGAGGGCTTTTAATCAATATTTGCCCTGAGGCCACGGCACCTAGCCTGGGCTCTGAGGCAGGAGATCAGTAGCATGGTGATGGTGAAAACTACATGCCATATCATCGGTCCTAGCCATCAGTTTCTGAAGCACATTTGACATTGCACCAAACCAACCAGCCTTGTGTCCTTTCTCCACTTTCTTCATGTGACACTGCTGCTTCTTTTCTGAATTATTTTTCCAGTCCCGTCAAATCAGTGAAATGCATTTCATATTTCATTGTTAAATTGGCATTTGAAGCAAAGCTATGTGCCGTGTCATGTGCCAAAATAAACCACAATTAAACCCAAAGGGAAGCCCGCTTCTCACGCTTAAGCTCTAATCCAACAAGCCCCATGCAGAGCCATAGTTATCGCAGTGTCTCACATGTGCACTTTTACACCATGTAAATGATGCCTGACAATGTGCCATGCTGCTCCAATCACCTGTTGTTACAGTAGAAAACAAAGGGTTGCACGGGCACTGCCAAACCCTGCAGCCAATGGGATACCATATGTAATGATGGTGCCATGCATATGGATGAGCACTGTCGTGAACTGGGTGATTGACAAGAGAGATAAACAATAATAACAAGCAAGGCTAGCTCAGAAAAGTCCTAAGAGACCTGGTGGAAAGGTTGTTGCCATGGCGAGGTGAAGGGAAGACGTGCAAGGTAGTGAGCTGACAAGGATGGTGTTTACTGTGAAACAATGCAGGCACTGTATATTTGGAGTTGATCTTCAACACTGTAAATTCCCATATTGTGTGTGTGTGTGTATATATATATATATATATATATATATATATATATATATATATATATATATATATATTAGTTAGTTAGTTAGTTAACATGAACACCCTTAATAAATAATTACTAAGCACAGTTAAGTCTTAATTCACTGTTAGATGATGCTTATTACTATATTGATTAATGCATCCCCATTGTAAAGTATTTGTGATTCTTTTATTTAAGCTATTTTAAGTTCATTTCAGCTTCTTTTTTAAATGTTATACCCAGTAATTGGAGGGGTAGATTCATATTTCTGCAGGAAAACAAACATGCCCACCAGTAAACAAACAAACAAACAAAAAACGATTACAGTAATCTTCTCCTTTCAGGACCAAACAAACTGCCTTATTTTGCGCATAACTTGGGATGCCAGAAAAATCATTTAATTTTCAAAACTTGAGTTTTTCATATTAAATGTAAAAATGAATATAAATGTTTCCCACTGGTTCCTTAAAAGCAATAGAATGTCAAAAAAGTGATTGGTGAAATTAACTATCAGAGATGCTGGACACTTCTCTGATATTCTTTTGCATACATTTGGGCACAACAGAGGCAATTTTAATTACAAATGAACAGTACGGTGCAGTGATAGTCATTAGAATTTCCTTTTGAAAAGGAGATGGGGTAATATAAAATACATTGGCAGACATTAAATATTAAGAAACCACTCTGATATTCAGAAAAACAAGCCTCTAGGGTCGTATCATTTGCTGACGAGACTTCAGTTACCACACATAAACCAAAAACTGGGTGTGCTTAAATATTTAGTGATGATTTCCTTATTTCAAGCAAGAGAATTGCATTGCGTATTGTGGGTGAGAAAGTGAAGAAAGAAAAAATAAGATAGCACTACATCATTGATTTATGTTTCTTGTGTTTCTTTTCTTTGAAATGAATGTACAACATAAATGAGTACAATGTATCTTGTCATTCTAGTCATTGTATCTCTCACTGCACTTTTTTGGCTGTTGGTCACTTTTCCATATGATGTTTTGACATTTGTGCAGCATTTTAAGTCCTAATTTCTGCAGGATTAAGTATTAAGGTTTTACTTTTACATGGACAAAAATTTGACAAAGCCATCATGTGTTCTTTAACGGCTTCTGTAGACAATGACTCCACTTAAACTGGAAGCGCAAAATCATTTTACACTACATTTTGAATTAATTAAGTCACTTTGACACTTGAGTGAATTTAATCCCCATACTGCTGCGCAATTCATCGTGCCAATGCGACTTGCTTTGTCCCGCTGGATGCCGCGCTTTGTGCCGCCAGACGCCTCGCCTCCCAGAATTACAGAGGAATAATCTGCAGCTGAGGTTTTTCTCATGTGCTTCAATGAGGTGGAGAGCACATATGGAATCGTCTCAAAGGTAATTATTTATAATATTTATATTGTAATGCCTTGGTAGAACAGTTGCATTCCTTCCTTTGAGTTAGATAATATATCTGTAAAAGTATGTTTATTGTGGATGTAACATTTCGTCATAGTAGTTCAGATGCACTTGCATTGCGGCAATGAAATGCACTGACTCACAGTGTTTTCAAATAGATTGCACAATGGTAACGTGTAGTTCACAAAATTAATGTGTACCAGAGATTTTGAACATTTCAAAATTTTCTTTGCACACTTGCATACAGCAATGCACAGCTCACGCACAGTTTACAATGAGTTTACTCTCTGGAATGGCAAATTGCATGCCAGTGGGGGGATCCAATTCGCGTAAGTGTCAAAGTACCTTTATTCCTAGAGAGAGCAAACCATTTGCAATTCAACAACAACGTCAGTAATTTGAACTATTTGCAAAATTGTCCAGAGACATATCACAGATAAACTTTGCTCGGTGGTTTGTAGACAATTTGAACTAAACAATTTAAACTAACATTAGAGAAATATGAATTTCACATGACAGTCTTCCTGACCCTTAGTTCAGCTGTTCTTCCCATCCTACCTCAGCCTACAAACCACCATCCAATACTCTGGCTATGCTCTCCCCTGCCATCACCTTACAGTATGTTGCAGGTTACATTTCCAACAAAAAAAATGTACCCAAAAGTATATCTGAAGTTTCCTAAGAAACAAATAATCCGTCTCCAGTTTTCCGGAAAACCACCGAGCAAATTCAAGTCTCCTTGCCATTTGCTGGGGAGTTCTGAGACTGAATTTTGGGATCTCTGAGACTGAATTTTGGATGGAAAGAGATGTAAATTAGCCCTTAGGATGCACTGCACAGAACTCAACGATTTTTGTTCTCTGAATTAGGGTCAACTGCGGCATTTTTCCTGGACTTTAATGTCTTGCAGAACAAACTTTAGAGTTCCTGAAATGAGAAAAACACTACTATTTCCCAGTAAAACCATTTCCTGGTATTCCAATTACTGAGTACTTTTTGGTACATGTTTTGAGACACCCTATAGTTCATTTTCCCATTCTAGTGAATGAAAGAGTGTGCCCAAACTTTTTATTGGTAGTGTGTCACCTTGTGCCCCTCCTCCTTATAACAAATACTCACCACAACCATCCTTTTTGCAAAATCTACCACCATCTGCACTCACACATTCCTCTCCTTGATACTGTTCTCTACCCATCATGTCCTACTCACCTGTATTTCTGTCACTAGCACGCCCACTGAAGTCTGCTCCAATCACCACTCTTTCTTCTTTGGGCACACTCTTCCATCTCATCTATCTCATGCTAAAAATCTTCTTTTGCCTCCATTTCACAATCAATTTGTGGGGCAAATGAACTGATGACATTCATCACCACCTCTTCAATTTGCAGCTTCACATGTCACTCTGTCATGCGTGTTCACACCGCACGCGACGCAACACCACAAATTTGCTTCCTTCGCTTGGTGATGGACACGCCACCATTGCCCGGTGTGTCGCTGTGCTTGGGCGGAAACTTCTGCTCTGAAAATTCACCTGCGTCATCAAATAGGAGGAGCTTCCATTCCACTCGCCGTCGAGTCAACATGGCGGACATTGATCACACGGAGCGAGTTGCTGTGCTGCATTTGTTGTGGAAAGCCGACAAACGTTGCCAGCGGCGCTATCGCTGGGTTCACAATATCCTCATGAGACGTTCCCAATTCGGGGAGTTTCATCATTTGCGTGTGGATGACGGCCGCTTTCAGTGGTATTTCTACCTCTCCAGGACCCAGTTTGAGGACCTCCTATCCTGTTCGCATGCACACATATGAACAAAGGAAAAAAACTGGCTCCCGCTGCAGTTCATCGCTCTCTCTCCACTCAAACTCTGTCATCATGGTGTTATAAACCAGTCACCATTTGTTTTATTATGCATCTGTGTAGAAAATAAAATTAACTTCACGGACGATTCATTCACGCACGCACATGTAAACAAAGAAAAAAAAAACAGCTGTCACTGTGGTTCCTCGCTCTCTCTTCCCTCAAACTCTGTCATCATTGTGTTATAAACCAGTCACCATTTGTTTCATTATACATCTGTGTATTTAATAAAATTATCTTCACAGACGGTTTGTTCGTGTTCGCACATGTAAACAAAGAAAAAGAACTGGCTGCCGCTGTGGTTCCTCGCTCTCTCTCCCCTCAAACTCTGTCATCATTGTGTTATAAACCAGTCACCATTTGTTTTATCATACATCTGTGTAGTTAATAAAATTATCTTCACAGACGATTCGTTCATGCGTGCACATGTAAACAAAGAACAAAAACTGGCTGCTGCTGTGGTTCCTCGCTCTCTCTCCCCTCAAACTCTGTGATCATTGTGTTATAAACCAGTCACCATTTGTTTTACTATATATCTGTGTAGTTAATAAAATTATCTTCACGGACGATTCATTCACGAATGCACGTGAAAAAAAACTAGCTGCTGCTGCTGCTGCTGCTGCGGTGCTGCTCGTTCTCCACTCAAACTCTGTCATAATTGTGAAATAAAGGACAAAAGGGACATACGTCCTTCTCACAGGCTGGCTGCCAGACACAGGACAGGTCCACATCAAGTACAAACTCCACACATCTGCATGTTACTACACATCCAGTCCCTGATTGGTCATCGCGGCACGACAAGACGAAAAAGTTCAGATTTTTCAACGTGGGGAGGAGGGTGACATGACGTGATACTGCACCACAAACGCACCAATCGCTCAAAATCGCTTCATTCGCGTTGCTTCATTCACGTCCATCGTGTCGCGTTGCGTGGCTTGAACTTTTGTGGTGCCACAACGCATCCTTCCATAGGGATTACATGGAAACCTGTCGCCATTGTCGCTTGTGTCGCTTGTGTCGCGTGCGGTGTGAACGCGGCATCAGAAAGAGTAATGGGTGTTGCTTACATACTCTTCTTCATAATTATTCCTTATTTTTCCTGTTAGCCACACCATGAGAAAAGAGTATGAAACCACTGACTGGCCTTCCATATTTGTCCACACTCTATGTCTACTACCTTTCTCCTCTCCACCACATCAGCTAGCTCTCTGCATTCACCACTCACACTGCCAATGCTCATAGTTTCCACTCTTCCACACTCTACACTTCCTCCTCTCTCACTGCCTCTGGAATGCTCTCCTCTTCTTCTTGTTCATCTTTGCCTAACAGTATGACAGGTTCCACTGGCACCATAGTAGACAACAGCATCGCCGGCTATTGTCGTTAACGTGGGTCTCTGCCGATCTGGTATGGAAGTTCAATTGGTGATGTGTACACTTGGTTTGGCAAAATTCTTCATGATGCAACCTTCCACATCTATCCATGCATGGGACTGAACCTCAGAAGGCACTGGCTTATGCACCCACCCCAGTGGCTGAAAGTGTAATTTTGTGATAAGCACAGACCCTGACACTCAAGAACAATGTACAGTACTTTAGTTCCATGAGCTAACATTAGCATCACTCAATTACAGCAACAGCTGCTGCAGATGCCACTGCAGAAAAAAATCATAAAAATGTCAATGAATCATCGAGCCAAAGTTCAAATACATCATATGAATGTACAGTCTCTAAATTGTGTATTTCTTGCCTGGAGAGTTGATATTTCTTATGTACAAGAGAAAATAGTAGTTCTTCAACACTTTCCTACAACTACACCAACTTAAACGTGTAAGACTTGTAGAAACAAGCTTCGTAAAAAAAAAAAAAAAAAAAAAATTACAGTCACTGCTGTAATTTTGGTCACATTTCAACAACAAATTAAGGTGCCGGCATGGGAAGTGTTGCAAAGGACAACCACATGGTACAAACAAGACAACAAAAACCATCACAGCATATGTGTTTCGCGTAAGAGTAAGGTAGCCATGTAGCCATGGAATAAATACGAAGAAAAAAATAGAAACCTAGCAATATCCAGAAAATGTTCAACACAGTGTAGGACATGGGAAAAGTTTTGCAAGCCTTGACCCTGGTGTAATAAAAAGTGTGATGGTTCATTGGAAAAAAAAAAAAGAGCAACAAATAAAGCCAACTGAGGCTAATGACATCAAGGTCATGGCCACAGGCATGTTATGATGTCAACAATGCACTCAAAGTAACATTTCTACTTAGTGTATAATAAGTCACGGTACTGTTAAAAAGGACTGAGCAGGATGGTGGGCCTATGGCCAAAACTAAACCCAGCCACAGTGAACTCTGAATCCCTGGCATGCCATTGTGGTTCTATCCCAAAAAAGGTCTGTAGAACTCTCTCTGTTCTGCTTCTGTTGCCAGCCAACAATGCCAATGAATGGCTTTGTGAGGCCATCAGTCCTTTAAAGACAGGTCTTTACCAAGCCTTAATCCGTTTTCATAAAGCCAACATAAATTATTGTATTTCACTGTTCACTTCAACTCATTGTTATACAGGATATAGTAGCAGGGTGGCTCCAATGTGTCGTTGAAGTTGATAAAGCTAACCAGATATACAACACTTACCTCTGCCCACCCACACTATAAATATTGCAGGTGAATTTGAAGGATGGGAAAGGGAGACAGTAAGAGTGCACACACTTTTTTTTATATGTGAGTGAGTGTGCATTTGCATATGTTACACACATCTCCCGGACGGATGATAGATGTATTGTGCAGTAACTGGAAACAACAGGAGGTAAGTGACACTATCTAACATTTGCATGTAATGTATGTGCGTTTGGATGCCGGGCACATTGAGATGAAAGTAAGTATGGAATTGTGAGGAACCCTGTGGTGCCTGGATGAATGGAGAAAGCCAGGACTGTCTGCCAGAATTCAGGGATGTGTACATCATCTCAAAGGCGTTGATAGGACCTAATGCAGAATAAGAAGAACCAATCAACTTCTATCTATCTACTCTACCAGGGTGACACATTGTAGAGGTGCTTCAAGGCTCACGCATTACCATGTTCTGCTGACAAATCATTACATTAGCCATGTCAACAGAGACAGAAGATAATAAGATTGAGTTGCAGAGTTACGCATGCATTATGAACACATCTTGATTACTTGATTCCTTCAATTTTACTGTTCCTTCCATTTGTCAGCAGTCTTCTTGCATGTCACCCCGTTGGGAAAATTAGACAGGCACTGTAGTTAGTGACAGTCTGTGGCCATTTAGCTAGAAAAAGTGTCCCACTAACCAGGGTGTCATGAAACTATCGCAACATCATTACAACACCACAGCAATTTCATGAGACACCACCACGATCTCATCTATGCCTGACAAAAGTGTCACAATCTGCATTCACATGCATAATTATATTTTCTTATTTACTTTTATATATTTACTTCCATGTTGCCCCAACATTACGGTAAACTGGTTACTGGCTGTACATTTTCCCTTGGGGCATCTTCTTGGTTTCTTTTTGTGGTTTTCTGGTCCTGTCAGTGCTCCTGTGTTATTCCACATTTTTGTATATCTTCTTCTGTGCCCGTGTGTTCCCTCTCTCCTTCCCTCATCATGATTTTCAGTCCAAATTTTGTGTTTTTTTTCCCATTGGGTGCTTGGGGCAGTGTGCTGGTGTCGTTTTACTTTGACATTCAATTTTGTGAGCTCCACCACTCACCACTGTCATACATAGTATCCTTATTTTATAACAATTATTTAGTTCCCATTTTTATAATTACAACATGAACAAAATGCTTACACACTTTATTGTGTGATTTTAATGTATTGTTTAGTTTTAGTTTATTGAGGCCTTGCAGACATACCTTCCTGCTCTGCGTATGCATGCAGTTATCCATGTGGATAAATGGTAATTGGCATGTGGCTTAAAGTGGGTGGTACAGAGTGATTAATCAGCATAAGGAGTGTAGCTGAGCACTGTGCAGATGGCGCCCACACTCTGGACTGTGTCACTCAGCAGGAAGGCTTTTTGCTCCCCTCCGGTGCCATCATATTGCTCAAACTGCATTTCTTTAGAATAATGCAGCTTCGCTTTTATTTTGTTAGCTAATTTCTGCATTATTGCCTTGACAAATCAAAGGATGCTGTATATTTGCCAAAATCTGTTAAATGGTGGGCGAAAAAAAGTCCATATATATATATATATATACCCAGACTACCAATAACCAGCAAAAATCTATTTAAGCATAAAAATTCAAAAAGAAAAAATAATATAGCACCTTCAACTGCACCACAGACTAAAACAGTTAAATGTGGTCTATTAAACAGTAGGTCTCTCTCTTCTAAGTCCCTGTTGGTAAATGATATAATAATTGATCAACATATTGATTTATTCTGCCTTACAGAAACCTGGTTACAGCAGGATGAATATGTTAGTTTAAATGAGTCAACACCCCCGAGTCACACTAACTGTCAGAATGCTCGTAGCACGGGCCGGGGCGGAGGATTAGCAGCAATCTTCCATTCCAGCTTATTAATTAATCAAAAACCCAGACAGAGCTTTAATTCATTTGAAAGCTTGACTCTTAGTCTTGTCCATCCAAATTGGAAGTCCCAAAAACCAGTTTTATTTGTTATTATCTATCGTCCACCTGGTCGTTACTGTGAGTTTCTCTGTGAATTTTCAGACCTTTTGTCTGACTTAGTGCTTAGCTCAGATAAGATAATTATAGTGGGCGATTTTAACATCCACACAGATGCTGAGAATGACAGCCTCAACACTGCATTTAATCTATTATTAGACTCTATTGGCTTTGCTCAAAAAGTAAATGAGTCCACCCACCACTTTAATCATATCTTAGATCTTGTTCTGACTTATGGTATGGAAATAGAAGACTTAACAGTATTCCCTGAAAACTCCCTTCTGTCTGATCATTTCTTAATAACATTTACATTTACTCTGATGGACTACCCAGCAGTGGGGAATAAGTTTCATTACACTAGAAGTCTTTCAGAAAGCGCTGTAACTAGGTTTAAGGATATGATTCCTTCTTTATGTTCTCTAATGTCATATACCATCACAGTGCAGAATAGCTACCTAAACTCTGTAAGTGAGATAGAGTATCTCATCAATAGTTTTACATCCTCATTGAAGACAACTTTGGATGCTGTAGCTCCTCTGAAAACGAGAGCTTTAAATCAGAAGTGCCTGACTCCGTGGTATAACTCACAAACTCGTAGCTTAAAGCAGATAACCCGTAAGTTGGAGAGGAAATGGCATCTCACTAATTTAGAAGATATTCACTTAGCCTGGAAAAAGAGTCTGTTGCTCTATAAAAAAGCCCTCCGTAAAGCTAGGACATCTTTCTACTCATCACTAATTGAAGAAAATAAGAACAACCCCAGGTTTCTTTTCAGCACTGTAGCCAGGCTGACAAAGAGTCAGAGCTCTATTGAGCTGAGTATTCCATTAACTTTAACTAGTAATGACTTCATGACTTTCTTATCTTTGGCTGCTTTCAGTGATGCCGGTATTTGGTTAGACAGTTTCTCTCCGATTGTTCTGTCTGAGTTATTTTCATTAGTTACTTCATCCAAACCATCAACATGTTTATTAGACCCCATTCCTACCAGGCTGCTCAAGGAAGCCCTACCATTATTTAATGCTTCGATCTTAAATATGATCAATCTATCTTTGTTAGTTGGCTATGTACCACAGGCTTTTAAGGTGGCAGTAATTAAACCATTACTTAAAAAGCCATCACTTGACCCAGCTATCTTAGCTAATTATAGGCCAATCTCCAACCTTCCTTTTCTCTCAAAAATTCTTGAAAGGGTAGTTGTAAAACAGCTAACTGATCATCTGCAGAGGAATGGTCTATTTGAAGAGTTTCAGTCAGGTTTTAGAATTCATCATAGTACAGAAACAGCATTAGTGAAGGTTACAAATGATCTTCTTATGGCCTCGGACAGTGGACTCATCTCTGTGCTTGTTCTGTTAGACCTCAGTGCTGCTTTTGATACTGTTGACCATAAAATTTTATTACAGAGATTAGAGCATGCCATAGGTATTAAAGGCACTGCGCTGCAGTGGTTTGAATCATATTTGTCTAAGAGATTACAATTTGTTCATGTAAATGGGGAATCTTCTTCACAGACTAAAGTTAATTATGGAGTTCCACAAGGTTCTGTGCTAGGACCAATTTTATTCACTTTATACATGCTTCCCTTAGGCAGTATTATTAGACGGTATTGCTTAAACTTTCATTGTTACGCAGATGATACCCAGCTTTATCTATCCATGAAGCCAGAGGACACACACCAATTAGCTAAACTGCAGGATTGTCTTACAGACATAAAGACATGGATGACCTCTAATTTCCTGCTTTTAAACTCAGATAAAACTGAAGTTATTGTACTTGGCCCCACAAATCTTAGAAACATGGTGTCTAACCAGATCCTTACTCTGGATGGCATTACCCTGACCTCTAGTAATACTGTGAGAAATCTTGGAGTCATTTTTGATCAGGATATGTCATTCAAAGCGCATATTAAACAAATATGTAGGACTGCTTTTTTGCATTTACGCAATATCTCTAAAATCAGAAAGGTCTTGTCTCAGAGTGATGCTGAAAAACTAATTCATGCATTTATTTCCTCTAGGCTGGACTATTGTAATTCATTATTATCAGGTTCCCTAAAAAGCCTTCAGTTAATTCAAAATGCTGCAGCTAGAATACTGACGGGGACTAGAAGGAGAGAGCATATCTCACCCATATTGGCCTCTCTTCATTGGCTTCCTGTTAATTCTAGAATAGAATTTAAAATTCTTCTTCTTACTTATAAGGTTTTGAATAATCAGGTCCCATCTTATCTTAGGGACCTCGTAGTACCATATCACCCCAATAGAGCGCTTCGCTCTCAGACTGCAGGCTTACTTGTAGTTCCTAGGGTTTGTAAGAGTAGAATGGGAGGCAGAGCCTTCAGCTTTCAGGCTCCTCTCCTGTGGAACCAGCTCCCAATTCAGATCAGGGAGACAGACACCCTCTCTACTTTTAAGATTAGGCTTAAAACTTTCCTTTTTGCTAAAGCTTATAGTTAGGGCTGGATCAGGTGACCCTGAACCATCCCTTAGTTATGCTGCTATAGACGTAGACTGCTGGGGGGTTCCCATGATGCACTGTTTCTTTCTCTTTTTGCTCTGTATGCACCACTCTGCATTTAATCATTAGTGATCGATCTCTGCTCCCCTCCACAGCATGTCTTTTTCCTGGTTCTCTCCCTCAGCCCAAACCAGTCCCAGCAGAAGACTGCCCCTCCCTGAGCCTGGTTCTGCTGGAGGTTTCTTCCTGTTAAAAGGGAGTTTTTCCTTCCCACTGTAGCCAAGTGCTTGCTCACAGGGGGTCGTTTTGACCGTTGGGGTTTTACATAATTATTGTATGGCCTTGCCTTACAATATAAAGCGCCTTGGGGCAACTGTTTGTTGTGATTTGGCGCTATATAAAATGAAAGACGTGCAGGCGGATTGCAGCGTCGGCTCGCAGCCGCCGCGACGCTCCACCACAGGAAAAACACCTCTGTTGGAAGCCTTGAGGACAAGTTGGAACATCTCCAGCTGATAAACAATTTCTCATATACTCACTCCACTGAAAGCCATCAAAAGCCGCCTGGATTTTACAAATGGTTATCAACACGGAGGTGTTTTTCCTGTGCCGCCGCGCCGCGCGGACCCATCCGCACATCTTTCATTAAAAAAATCTCCTTTAACAGTGGAATATCCGGATAAAATGCTGAAACCGACTTCTTCTGAAACTTCTCTGTTCTCTCACGACGTCCTGGATCAATAGAGCCTGAAATGTGGAGGTTTTAAGCTTGAAACAGGCTGATGACGCTGCCTGAGAGCGCAGAGCGACGTCTCGCACCGTGAAAAGTCCTTAAAGCGACAGAATCACCTCAAAATCTCTCATCAGCTGTTAAAATTTTCACTGAAAACCAGCTTAATTTTTCGAACCATGTCCACTTCGATGTGTCTCACAGGTTTAGAAAAAATTTTGATCAAACAAAGCGCCAGTCTCTCACTAACTTCTCAGACAAAGGAATTCCGACGAGGGGCTGGACGACTCCTCCCACAAGGAGTGCTCACAGGCGAATGACGTCACCGACAGGCATGGAAAAACTCATGCATGCGCACGAGGGTGCAAGCATGTCTGACGTAAAAACATATGAATGAAATCCATATAGTTTTTGAAAAAAATAAAAAGGACCTATACTTTACGGACAGCCCTCGTGTATATATATATATATATATATATATAGAGAGAGAGAGAGAGAGAGAGAGAGAGAGAGAAAGTATGTATTACCATTAGGATATGCTGATCCCAGTCCATTTTAATATTGAGAGAAGTGATGGTCTAGTGGTTAAGGGTTGGGCTTCAGACCAGAGGATCCTCAGTTCAAACCCCAGCCTGACCAGAAAGTCAGTCAGAGCCCTTGGGCAAGGTCCTTAATCCCCAAGTTGGTCCCGGTGTGTAGTGAGCTCTTTGCATGGCAGCACCCTGACTTCGGTGTGTGAGTGTGTCTGTGTGAATGTGAGGCATAATTGTAAAGCGCTTTGAGCATCTGATGCAGATGGAAAAGCACTATATAAATATAGTCCATTTAACAATGAGCATCTACCAATACCGATACAGTTTCCTGATTCCATACCTGTATTTTCCAAGACATTACACTTGGACAGAGCAGAGTGCAAGCAGATTAACATCAGTCCACTTTGTCACTTTAACAGCTCGGCTGTGCAATAACAACATAAAAAACCTTCAATCCAAGCTGCTTCTTAATGTCTGAATTTATTTATTTATTAAAAATTTACAACAAATTAAGTAAACCTTAAATAAAACTCTCTTTTAATATGTCAGTTATTGGTAAAGTGTAGTCATAAAACTAGGACAGAATAAAAGCAACTGAATTATGTTTTTAATTATTAGTAGTAATAGTCGTATTTATTATTATTATTATTATTATTACTGTTGTCATTGTTATTTCTGTATGTAAAAAAAGTCTTAAATGTCTTAAAAAGTGGACCTTCTCTATAACAAAGGTGGGGGAGGGCCCTTTCAAGTTACCTCCCTGGCAACACACCTGTACTGTCTCTAAAAAAAAAGGTCGGCGAAGCTTACCGTAGCAACAGCGTTGTTTCTCTCACTCTCTGCTGTCAGCGCCATTACTGACATCTGCATAGCAAAGTGGTCAGGGCGCGGAGTAATACAGCAAATGTGAAACGGTTGAATATTTTGCCACCGTCAATGCAATATTTTATGGTCTGAAAACTAAAAACCAATCCAATCAGATTTGCAGAACAAATGTAATTTGATTAGAATGTACAGTGGGGTAAAAAAATAGTATTTAGTCAGCTCCTGATTGTGCACGTTCTCCTACTCAGAAAGATGAGAGAGGTCTGTAATTTTCATCATAGGCACACTTCAACTGTAAGAGACAAAACGAGAAAAAAATTCCAGGAAATCACATTGTAGGATTTTTAAAGAATTTATTTGTAAATTATGGTGGAAAATAAGTATTTGGTCAATAACAAAAATTCAACTCAATACTTTGTAACATAATCTTTGTTGGCAATTACAGAGGTCAAATGTTTCCTGTAAGTCTTCACCAGGTTTGCACACACTGTGGCTGGTATTTTGGCCCATTCCTCCATGCAGATCTCCTCTCAAGCAGTGAAGTTTTGGGGCTGTCACTGTGCAACACAGACTTTCAACTCCCTCAACAAATTTTCCATGGGGTTGAGGTCTGGAGACTGGCTTGGTCACTCCAGGACCTTGAAATGCTTTTTACGGAACCACTCCTTTGTTGCCTGAGCGGTGTGTTTGGGATCACTGTCATGCTGGGAGACCCAGCCACGTTGCATCTTCAATGCTCTCACTGATGGAAGGAGATTTTGGCTTAAAATCTCACAATACATGGCCCTATTCATTCTTCCCTTAACACAGATCAGTCGTCCTGTCCCCTTTGCAGAAAAAACAGCCCCAAAGCATGATGTTTCCACCCACATGCTTCACAGTAGATATGGTGTTCTTGGGATGCAACTCAGCATTCTTCTTCCTCCAAACACGAGTTGAGTTTTTACCAAAAAGTTCTATTTTGGTTTCATCTGACCACATGATATTCTCCCAATCTTCTTCTGGAACATCCATATGCTCTCTGGCAAACTTCAGACGGGCCTGGACACGTACTGGCTTAAGCAGGGGGACACGCCTGATACTGCAGGATTTGAGTCCCTTTCTGCATAGTGTGTAGCCTTTGTTACTTTGGTCCCAGCTCTCTGCAGGTCATTCATCAGGTCCCTCCGTGTAGTTCTGGGATTTTTGCTCACCAATGTCATGATCATTTTCACCAGATGGGATGACATCTTGCATGGAGCCCCAGATAGAGGAAGATTATCAATGGTCTTGCATAGGGTTGGGTACGGAGAACTGTTTTTTTTTTTTTCAAGTATCGTTAAGAAATGATTCGATCCACCGATATCAATAGCCTTTTTGCTTAACGATTCACTTATCGGTCCTACAGAGCAGCCGTTGTTTTTGAGGGTGTTTGTTGGGAAAATGATCATTCCTCTACGTTGATTACAGACCCTGCAGCGGCTCTGTAATCAACCATTTCTGCAGCGCAACTCCACTTTGAAGGGTGAACCACTGAAGGAATGCTTCGATCCATTAGCTTGTTGGTTCTTTGATTCGCTGCTCTTCAGAAATGGCAAGTCCACTTCTTAACGCCTCTCAAAGCCATTAAAATATCGTGAGTCACTTTTGTGTTTATTAAAGTCACTAACTGGGACTCTTGTCTTGTTGCAGTCAAGAAACGAGAATCGTCCTCCGTTCCGTTGGTACAGCTTCAAACGCTGCGCGGCTCTCTGCCGAGACAGAGTCCGGTCAGAAATAATTACTTCAAAATGAATTGCCAAAATGAATTGCCAAAATGAAATGCCATTGTCATTAAATAAAATGACACCTCTTACAAACATTGCAATACAGACAAGAAACTACAATCAACTAAAATGTTTTTTCTTCCCAAAATGAGACGGACGTCCTGCATTCTTCATAATTCTTTAAAAATTACATCCTGACATGCTGCACAGCCAGCTGCAAGAGCTCAGCTCAGATGTATGGAAAGACATTCATGCCAATAATGTCTGAAAGGAAATGCTTTTGACAATAACTAAAGAGTTTGTTTATTTCTATTTAAGTCCAGAGATCAATGATCCACCATGTAAAGTTTAGTATGTCAAAAGTTTATGGATCCAGTGACCAATTTCATATTTATTTACTTTAAGACTCAATCAAATGTTGTTCAATTTCAATTCAATTTAATCGGCTTATAAAGCGCCAAATCACAACAAAAGCTGTCTCAAGGCACCTCACATAGAACAGTTCAACATAAAAAAATGTTACAAAATAAATTCAAATAAAATAAATTCAAATACATAATTAATAATGGAGGTAAAAAAATAAAACAGATTAAAAAATAAAAACTATTCATAAGAAAGAGAATAAAAATAGGCTTTAAGACTTGACTTAAAAATGTCCACGGACTCCGACTGCCTCACGGTCACAAGAAGACCGCTCCACAGAGCGGGTGCACAATAAGAAAAAGCTCTTTGATGCGCTGACACAGAAAACCTGTAAAGCTTACTTTTAGTACACAAAAAAATTCACAAGAGGTATCAATAAGGGAATCAGTAAGGAATTGGATCAATGAGCGGAATTGATAATGGTATCGATATCGATAAAATCTTATCGATACCCATCTCCAGTCTTGTATGTCTTCCATTTTCTTACAATTGCTCCCACAGTTGATTTATTCACACCAACCTGCTTGACTATTGTCGATTTAGTCTTCCCAGCCTGGTGCACATCTACAATTTTCTTCCTGGTGTCCTTCGACAGGTCTTTGGTGTTGGCCATGGTTGAGTTTGGAGCCTGACTGTTTGAGGCTGTGGACAGGTGTCTTTTAAACAGATAACGAGTTCAAACAGATGCCATTAATACAGGTAACAGCTGGAGGACAGAAGAGCTTCTTAAAGAAGAAGTTACAGGTCTGTGAGAGCCAGATATCTTGCTTGTTTGTGGGTGACCAAATACTTATTTTCCACCATAATTTACAAATAAATTCTTTAAAAATCCTACAATGTGATTTCCTGGATTTTCTTCTCATTTTGTCGCTCATGGTTGAAGTGTACCTGTGATGAAAATTACAGACCTCACTCATCTTCCTAATTAGGAGAACTTGCACAATCAGGGACTGACTAAATACTTTTTGGCCCCACTGTATTTTAGAATTTATGTAAAACATATTTTTGAAATTCTCATGGTGGCAGCACTGAGTGCTGCTTGTTGTCGCCCTACGCTTATCAAACAGACCCAGACTGATGAGCACTGTTGATGATCTGTGTGAACAACATAGGCATGTAGCATATTTAAGTGATAAAGTGATAAATTCCTTTTAAAATGTATATTGTGATTTTTGTGGTTCTGTAATGAAGCAACAGCAGTGATGACTCTCTGTTCATGTTCAGTCCACTGTCAGTCCATGGCAATTGTAAAGTAAAGAAAAGGGAGCATGTCTGCACTTATTTGATGACTGGGGTGTATGTGATCGGGATATATATATATATATATATATATATATATATATATATATATATATATATATACGAGGTCTATTAGAAAAGTATCCAACCTTATTATTTTTTTCAAAAACCATATGGATTTGAATCACGTGTGATTACATCAGACATGCTTGAACCCTCGTGGGCATGCGAGAGTTTTTTCACGCCTGTCGGTTACATCATTCGTCTGTGGGCAGTCTTTGAGTGAGGAGTCGCCCACCCTCTCGTCGATTTTTTCATTGTTTAGGAATGGCTCAGAGACTGCTGCTTTGTTTGATCAAAATTTTTTCAAAACTGTAAGGCACAACTGAGTGGACACCATTCGATAAATTCAGCTGGTTTTTGTTGAAAATTTTAACGGCTGATGAGAGATTTTGGTCTGGTAGTGTTGCTTTAAGGACGGCCCACGGTGCCTCACGGGGATCTGCGCTCTGAGGCGGCGTCATCTCGCTGTTTCAAGTTGAAAACTTCCACATTTCAGGCTCTGTTCACCCAGTAAGTCGTCAGAGAACAGAGAACTTTCAGAAGAAGTCGGCATGAGGAGTTTATGCGGACATTCCACTGTTAAAGGTCATTTTGTAATGAAAGAACATGCGGGCAGAGTCGCATGTCGCGACAGGAAAAACACCTCCGTTGGAAACCTTAACGGGCAAATTGGAACATGCCCAACTGTTAAACAATTTCTCAGTTACTCACTTGTTGAAAGCCATCAAAAGCCGCCTGAATTTTACAAATGGTTTTCAACACAGAGGTGTTTTTCCTGTCACGGCGCACACAGATTTGCGGCGTCGTCACGGAAACGACTCGGCGAATTTGCGCGCACGTTCTTTCATTACAAAATGACCTTTAACAGTGGAATGTCCGCATAAACTCCTCATGCTGGCCTCTTCTGAATCTTCTCTGTTCTCTCACGACGTCCTGGGTCAACAGAGCCTTAAATTAGGATGATTTCAGCTCGAAACAGGCCGACGACGTCGCCTGGGAGTGCTGCGCGACGTCCCACTCCGTGGGAAGTCCTTAAAGCGACAGAAACACCCCATAATCTCTCATCAGCCGTTAAACTTTTCACCAAAAACCAGCTGAATTTCTCTATTAGTGTCCACTCGGATATCCCTCACAGGTCCTGAAAAAAGTTTGATAAAGCAACACGTGCCGTCTCGAGCAGCGTCTCAAACAAAGGAATTCAGCCGAGAGGGCTGGACCAGTGCTCACTCAAAGCCTGCCCACAGGGAAATGACGTCCCCGACACGCGTGAAAAAACTCACGCATGCGCACGAGGGTTCAAGCATGATTGGTGTAATCGCATGTCATTCAAGTCCATATAGTTTTTTTTTTTTTTTTTTTATAAAACTGCCAGTTAGTTTTATAAGATACCTCGTACATACATATATATATATATTAGGGGTGTCGGAAAAAATCGATTCACGTCCGAATCGCGATTCTTATTTATTACGATTCTGAATCGATCCAAAATGTCCAAGAATCGATTTTTAAAAAGCATTTTTTTAAACATTTTCTTGCTTACTTGCTGCGTGTACTGTTTGTCAGGCAATGGCTTCCGTACTACAGCGTCCCCGCGAGGGGGGTAGTCCGGCGTGCTTCAAACACTCGTGAGCTGTAGCTTAGCATGGCGGACGAAGAGCTAATTCAGCCAGCATCGTCTTTGCTGAAGGCAAATGTTTGGGTGCATTTTGGATTTTATTATTTGCTGCGTAAGATGGAGCTTGATATGACATATGCAGTGTGCAAAATCTGCAAAATGAAAGTCAAGTACTTCGGAAACACTTCAACTCTGCAAGCCCACATGCTACGCTATGACCCGGAGCTAAAAGGAGCAGAGCAGCGGTATCTGCCAACTACTGACCAGCGCTTCGCTAAACTGCCAGCCAACTCCGAATGCGCAAAGCAGATAAGTAAATTTACATATAGAATCACTTGATTAACCTTGTAAAGCTGCATTTTCTTAAACATAAACATTTTTAAGTAATATAAGTATTTCTCAGAGCTCTTTGAATCGCAAATCGATTCTGAATCAAATCGTCACCCCAAGAATCTGAATCAAATTGAATCGTGAGTTGTTGAACGATTCACATCCCTATTCACATCCCTATATAATTTATGTATGAATATATATTTGTTAAGTGTTCGTGCTGTTTTTATGTATATTTGTCTGAGTTGAGTATGTTTTTACGTATAGGTGTGAGTGTGTTGTCTTTGCATTAAGTCAAATTCCTGTCAACGATGTGCTGATATGGCAATAAACTATCAGTAACAATCTAATCTATTGACTTTTCTGAAATATATATATATATATATATATATATATATATATATATATATATATATATATATATATGCAATTTTCATGAGCAATGTTGAAAATATTCCCAGCATGGATTTTGAAAAAAGACCTTTAGAAAACCCAACTGGTCTTTTATGTCTTTTATTGAGGCAAAATGGCCTCTGCCACCAAGCCCAAAATGCTGCAGTCATAGGCGTCCTTTTGTAAGTTTCTCCCACACAGGTTCTCTCAATCCCTGACAGAGTGGCCATCAGGTTCTTGTTAACTCTCTTAAGTGTACTCTCCAAACTCTCTTGAATTATACCGAAACTTGTGTCAGTGTATATGCAGAGGGGACGACAGGTGTTATGCATCAGTGGTGCGGAGCAGCCGCACATGCTGGTAGTTAGGGGAACTGATGTCTGTATTTTTGTCACAGTGAGTCGAGTGCTTCAGACACACCACGAGAGAGACACGTCTGCATGTCTCAGCAGAACCAAGCCAGTACAGACAAGGAAAATGGAACAACCTATGAGGAAACAAAGTAGTGCAACAGAGATGGACAGCCAGAGATAGAGGGAGGGGAAAAAGGAAAGAAACAGGAGACTTTGACAGAGTAATTTTGTTTGTGGTCTGATGTCTGAATAAATGTAAGTAAATCTGGGTTCATGTGAACCAGATCAAAATGTAATACATGAAGTGTAGCTTTCGTATTTAAAAGCAAATTAACAAAATCATTATTTTTTTCTTATTCTTCATTTTATCTTTAATTTCTTTATTTAAGAAATTAGAATTTTCACTGAATAGCAGTATTTTGTGTTGCTTTACGTAGAAAAGAGGTAGATATGGATATGCACTGTTCCTTGGTGCAGGATATCTCAACTTATACTGAGGCCATTAGATATTTGAACTCCAATGCACAAGTACTTCAATGAGTGGTGACAATGAGGGATTGTGGCAGCTAATATTTTAACATAAGCCATACAGCAGCACAGGCATTTCTGTTACTATTTAATTTATGTATGAATATATATTTGTTAAGTGTTCGTGCTGTTTTTATGTATATTTGTCTGAGTTGAGTATGTTTTTACGTATAGGTGTGAGTGTGTTGTCTTTGCATTAAGTCAAATTCCTGTCAACGATGTGCTGATATGGCAATAAACTATCAGTAACAATCTAATCTATTGACTTTTCTGAAATATAAAGGACAATGAAAAAAGTAAAAGGTATTGAATAGCTTCTGAATATACTGTAAATCAGGGGTGTTCAAATTCTTTCCTATGGAGGGCCAAAAATGAATGTGGATGGAGGGCCATGCTCCAAAGATGAATTTTCTTGTTACATCAAAGTACATTACACGATATTTTGTGTAAAATTTACATTTGAACTCTCAAGCTAAATGTCAATACAATACAAAGACTTCACTGCAATATCCTTGCAGCATGATATGATGCTGCAAGGATTGTGTCCTAAGGAACTGCTGCAACCTGTTACCATGCATTACGATTAATGGCACGTGCTACTGGAGAATTATCAGGAACCACTACGCACGGTCAAGAATAATGTTCCGCATTGTTGCGCGCTATTGCATGTAACAGTGCATTGTTACGTTATGTCACATTGTGAATGAGGCAAATTGTCTCCACACACACCCATATTCATCCTACTGTCAGTTGCTGAACAATTCAGATCGTTCCAGTTTGCTCCTCAAAATCCACAGCAGAAGAACTTTATGACTGCATGCTTAATTGGGCTCTGTGCCACGGAGTGATGCAGAGAGGAGGAGGAGACTGAGAGAGCCAGATGTGTGGCTCCATGCGGCTCTCGTTTTCCCAAACATGAGGCACATGCAGCAGGTGGAACACCTGCAGCAGCGCGCTGATGAGCACTGGAACGAAACTTTTAGCCGACTTGGCGTCACTGTCCTTAGGCATACTGCAGCAATGAAACTGAATGCAGTGCAGCAGGGTTTAATTGTGCGCACATCAGAGACGAATGCAGTCACGCTCTATTAAGGATCACCACTAATCAAGACAGATCAACACGCCCAGTTACGACCTACGCGACATGAGGTGAAATGAGGGTGGTCTGTGACATTTGCGAAAGATATTTTGACAGCCAAAACCTTGCTCCACGAAAATCACGAATGTCACACACCAACACGCACTATTAAGAAACCTTTTCAGATGCGTTAAGTCACGTTAAGAATGTCAAGAATGTGCCAAGAATGATGCAAATATGACATTCGTAACACGTCGTGCCTATGTGTAAACACAGGATTAGAATGTAAACATAGAAATTGTAAACTTCACAAATATATGTAAAAATGTAGCATCAACAAAGTTATATACAACAATTCACATTAAAATGCAGGAAATGCTTCAGGTGTTTTTTGTGGCTATTTACATCCAATAAGATGCTACACAAATTACATTTGTGTAACTCAGAAAAACAATTCCTGTTCACATGTGCACATAAGAAGCTCCAAACATTTGTACAGATATTCCACCTTAATATCACGTGTATTTCTCCTGAATTCTTTATTTTTTTAGCATTTATTTTTTATATTGGTACAGACTGTCCTGGCTATGTTAGTCACAAAAAAAAAAAAAAAAAAAAAAAAAAAATAGAACTAGGTGTTTGGACTATGGGGGGGGGGGGGGGGGGGTTAGAGTATCTACTTGAATTCATGTGTTCTCCGCCCTGGAGCCTGCAGGCCTCCAGGACTCGGCGCTGGAGCATAAACACATGAGTCCTGGAGAACACGGAACCAGAAGCGCGCGGTCCTGTCCACTGTGCAAATCTGTGCATACAGATCAGTGAATCCACCTGCTCTCATTCGTCCAGACCAGAATAATAAAGTCCGAAGTCCAAACTCTGGTTCGGACTCTGATGAAGCGCACCGCGCTACGATCGTCTTCATACAGTTAAAAAAAAAAAATAAAAGAGACCTGACACACTTGGAGTCTCCACTTTCAACACGCATTCAAACACACTGAAAAAGAGAATGTATGAACCAACTTTAAAAAGTATTACAATTTGTAAAAACCTGAATGAATTAAGTTGTTTGAACCTAAGTTTGAAAGTTAAATGAACTCTAACTTTGAAAATTGTGGTCAGATATGGAACTGCAGTAAGCACAAAAGGAATGCAGTGCCAGCAGAGATAAAACAAAAAAAAAAAATACAGTTTTTGCTGTAAACAGATGCAAAATTAGGCAGCCCTGCTGTAAATAAACACTACGTATGTATTTTTTGGCTGTGTGGTGATCAAGCGGTTAGTGTACTTGCTTCCAAAAGCCAAAGGTTCCCAATTCCAGACTGCCTCTGGCCATTCTCTATGTTATGTGGAGTTGGGTCAGGAAGGGCATCCAGCGTAAAACTCCAAGTGAAAAAGGGAGAAGCTGAAAGAACTTTTTTACTTTTTAAAGAGATAGAGGACTTGGACAAGGATAGGGAAAACCTCAGCTGTTTGGCCTGCTGCTACAGCTACATGGACCTGGATAAGCATCAGAAAATGAATGAATGAATTAATAAAATAAGACACATACTGTTTACTGGAAACAGTTACATACGAAGTCTGTAACAAAAGTATCCGACCTTTTTAATTTTTCAAAAACTATATGGATTTGAATCATGTGCGCTTGCATCAGACAAGCTTGAACCTTCATGCGAATGCGTGTTTTTTCACGCCTGTCGGTTGCATCATTCGCCTGTGGGCAGGCTTTGAGTGAGCACTGGTCCACCCCCGTCGTCGGATTTTTATTGTTTAGGAATGGCGGAGCGACTGCCGCTTTGTTCCATGAAAATTTTTTCAGAAACTCTGCCAGACAGCCAGATGGAAACCATTTGGAAGATTCAGATGACTTTCAGTGAAGATTCTATCGGTATCACAGGATTAAGGACCATTAAAACTGGATTAAAAACGGCCCACGGCGGCGGAGGGCGCACCGCGCCCCGAACGGCCATCGACAGGCTGGAACGAGCAGATCACTTCCAAATTTAAGGCTCTGTTGATGCAGGACGTCGTGTGACTAGCAGAGAAGTTTCAGAAGAGGTCGGGATCAGCACTTTATCGGCACATTCCACTGTTAAAGGAGATTTTGTAATGAAAGACGTGCGGACGGATTCGCGCGTCGCGATGCAGCCGCTCATGGCGCGGGACAAACAACACCTCCGTGTTGGAAGTCTCACAGGAGAAGTTGGAACATGCCCAGCTGTTAAACAATTTCTTGGATACTCACTCGACTGAAAAGCCACCGAAAGCCGTCTGAATCTTACGAATGGTTTCCAACACGGAGGTGTTTTTTGTTGAGCGAGTCAGCTCCGTGCTGACACGCGAAATCCTCCGCACGTCTTTAAATACAAAATCTCCTGTAACAGTGGAATGTGCCGCAAAAGTGCTATGTCCAGCTCTCTTGCCATTTCTGTGGTAGTCACACGATGTCCCGGATCAACACAGCGTTCAGTTTAGAAATGATCTGGTCGTTCCAGCCTGTCGAAGGCTGCTCGGTGCGCCGTGCACCCTCCGCCGCTGTGGGCCGTCTTTAAAAAGGTTTTAACACTCCTTAATCCATGTGACGCCGACAGAATCTCCACCGAAATCCATCTGAATCTTTCGAATGGTTTCCAACTGGCTGTCTCTAACAGTTTCTGAAAAAAATTTCATGGAGCAAAGCAGCAGCCTCTCAGCAATTTCCCTGACAATAAAAATCTGACGAGGGGGGTGGACCAGTGCTCACTCAAAGCCTGCCCACAGGCGAATGACGCAACCGACAGGCGTGAAAAAACTCACGCATGTGCACGAAGGTTCAAGCTTGTCTGATGCAAGCGCACATGATTCAAATCCATATAGATTTTGAAAAAAATAAAAAGGTTGGATAGTTTTCTCTCAGACCACGTACAGTGCAAGTATTCACAGCGCTTCACTTTTTCCACATTTTGTTATGCTACAGCCTTATTCCAAAATGTAGTAAATTAATGTTTTCCCTCAAAATTTTACTCACAACCCCTATAGTGACAGGATGCACCTGACCTCAATTTTGAGCTTCATGACAAAAGCTGTGAATGCATATGTACATGCGATATCTTATTTATTTTTAACTAGAGACATTTGTCACAAAATTCACCACGGGCAGTACTATTTCCATGTAAAGTGCAGTAATATGTACATGTGTGGGGTAGGTATTTGGTTGAACCCTCATGTGTTTGATGTAAACTTGGATACACAGTGGAAAAATTGGAAATTGACATTATATTTATTTAGAGGATGTGGCCAACAGAGAACATAAAAAGTCGGTAGCCTTCGAACAAATGCAACTATTGGTAATTTTTTTAAAAGTAGGTCAAGGTCTCTGGCCTTTGAACCCATGCAAAGTACTCCTCCAAGGCATGTACCCACCAAATATGAAGTTTTTGCAAGCGACAGGTGCTGAGATACATTGCTGCAAACAAATTTCAGGCAAAGGATTTGACAGTTGTGACCATTGGTGATCTTCAAAAGTAGGCCAAGGTCACTGGCCTTCGAACTCATGTGAAGTACCCCGCCAAGGCATGTACATACCAAATATGAAGTTTCTGCGAGCAATAGGTGCCAAGCTACATTGCGGTGAAGGATTTGACAGTTGTGACCACTGGTGACTTTCAAAAGTAGGTCAAGGTCACTGGCCTTCCAACCCATGCGAAGTACTCCTCCAACACATGTACCCACCAAATATGAAGTTTCTGCGAGCGATAGATGCAAAGCTACGTTGCGGCAAAGGATTTGACATTTGTGACCACTGGTGACCTTGAAAAGTAGGTCAAGGTCACCGGCCTTCAAACCCATGCGAAGTACTCCTCCAACGCATATACCCACCAAATATGAAGTTTCTGCGAGCGATAGATGCAAAGCGACATTACGGCAAAGGATTTGACAGTTGTGACCACTGGTGACCTTGAAAAGTAGGTCAAGGTCACCGGCCTTCAAACCCATGCAAAGTACTCCTCCAACGTACCCACCAAATATGAAGTTTTAGAGAGCAAACAGGTGCCGAGCTTCGTTGTGGCGAATGAATTCCGGCCGGATGGACTGACGGATAGACAGATGGACAGACGAACAAAATGGACGGACCGACAACCCGGATGTTATGCCCCGCATGGTGCTTGCGCCGTGAGGCATAATAAATTTGCAAAAATCTAAAGAACTTTTTCACATTGGTATTATGGGTATTGTGTGTAGAATTTTGAGGGAAAAAAAGGAATTTAATCCATTTTGGAATAAGGCTGTAACAACAAAATGTGGAAAAAGTGAAGCACTGTGAATACTTTCCACATGCACTGAATTAGTTTGTAAAAGGTATTCTTGAACTGCCCAACACATGACTTTGTCTACTGCACCATGCTCTATTCAGCAGTACCCCATTTGTCGGCTTCTTTCCCAACATTAAACTAGATTGCCGTTCTTCTTCTCGATTGACTTTGTGACTTCAGCTCAGCTCCCAGATGTTGATGGTGACTCACACACATCTCTCCTGAGCCTTGTTGAACCTCATTGCCCTGCTTTACAGGGTATTTATTAAAATGTGAACACACATATCCATGGTTTCTGTTTTTTTTTTTTTATTATTGACCTAAGCAGTGAAGCAGTAGCTGCTACAGTAATTACAATGCTGCAGTAATTTAAAGAAAAACACTTTTTTTTCAGTAACATTCTTGACTCAGATACAAATTATGTAATTGTATCTGAGGCTGTTTTTGTCCACCTGCTTCTGGTGTACGTCTGTACTATCTTTAGGCACCTATTCAGTCTGAACTCCTCAGTCAATACATTGAACCGGAGCCATTGCATAACCACCAGCAAATATAAACCAACCATCTACTCACTTGTTGCCTTGTACAACAAGCTGTTAGTCTACATTAGCGTAAGTAATCATACCAGTTTCAAGGTAGTCTTACGACAGCAGGGGCAGGGCTTCTTTATCCTGTCAACTGTGCATATTTAGCTGTTGTGAATAAAAACAGCTTGGTCAGGATGAGCTGGAAACATGGCGGCTGAATCAGACGATATCTACTTTGGTTAGAAAAGGTTGGTGAAGAGGAAAGGTCAACAGTTTAACTTCCTGTCGGCTTCACAAAGGAGAGGAAGGGGTCTGAGGAAGGGGGTCTGCCATTGCATTACTTGCTCTCTGTACAGTGCCAGATTGCCAGCCAATTAAAGGTTATCGGAGCTAAAAAACAATAGCCCTGCAGAGCGGCTCTGCAGATAGGCAATATCTAAATATATATTGCTTCACCACCTTTTACTACTGTCTGGGATCTAAGTGGGGAAGGGAGACTAGCTCCTGTGCAAGTGCATGTTGATAAGCCATGTGGGGAAAGTACAATATATCAGTACGAAAGTGTGTGTGTGTGTTTGCATATGCAGTTGTGTTCAAATTACTAGCAGTGTGTTTAAAAAGCGTCAAGACAGAAAACTTAAAGCAATATGTCTCAAAAATTGAAAATGCACAACAAAACAAATGAGGAACGAATGGGAGGAAACTGGAGTCAACGTCTGTGACCGAACTGTAAGAAACCGCCTAAAGGAAATGGGATTTACATACAGAAAAGCTAAAGGAAAGCCATCATTAACCCCTAAACAGAAAAAAACAAGGTTACAATGGGCTAAGGAAAAGCAATCGTGGACTGTGGATGACAGGATGAAAGTCATATTCAGTGATGAATCTCGAATCTGCATTGGGCAAGGTGATGATGCTGGAACTTTTGTTTGGTGCCGTTCCAATGAGATTTATAAAGATGACTGCCAGAAGAGAACATGTAAATTTCCACAGTCATTGATGATATGGGGCTGCATGTCAGGTAAAGGCACTGAGGAGATGGCTGTCATTACATCATCAATAAATGCACAAGTTTACATTGATATTTTGAACACTTTTCTTATCCCATCAATTGAAAAGATGTTTGGGGATGATGAAATCATTTTTCAAGATGATAATGCATCTTGCGATAGAGCAAAAACTGTGAAAACATTCCTTGCAAAAAGACACATAGGGTCAATGTCATGGCCTGCAAATAGTCCGGATCTTAATCCAATTGAAAATCTTTGGTGGAAGTTGAAGAAAATGGTCCATGACAAGGCTCCAACCTGCAAAGCTGATCTGGCAACAGCAATCAGAGAAAGTTGGAGCCAGATTGATGACGAGTACTGTTTGTCACTCATTAGGTCCATGCCTCAGAGACTGCAAGCTGTTATAAAAGCCACAGGTGGTGCAACAAAATAGTAGTGATGTGTTGGAGCGTGCTTTTGTTTTTCATGATTCCATAATTTTTTCCTCAGAATTGAGTGATTCCATATTTTTTTCCCTCTGCTTGGTCTGAAAAAGTAACCGTTACTGACTGCCACAATTGTTTTTCCTGATTTCTTATAGTGTTTCTTAAAGCCAGAAAGTTGCCATTTGAAATGACTTTAGTTTTGTGTCATGTCTGTAATCTGCTTTTTTTCTACAAAATTAAACAACTGAATGAACATCCTCCGAGGCCGGTGATTCCATAATTTTTGCCAGGGGTTGTAGCTGAGCAGTCTATCATTTTCTGCAATTCTTTATATACTCAACAAAAATATAAACGCAACACTTTTGGTTTTGCTCCCATTTTGTATGAGATGAACTCAAAGATCTAAAACTTTTTCCACATATACAATATTACCATTTCTCTCAAATATTGTTCACAAACCAGTCTAAATCTGTGATAGTGAGCACTTCTCCTTTGTTGAGATAATCCATCCCACCTCACAGGTGTGCCATACCAAAATGCTGATTAGACACCATGATTAGTGCACAGGTGTGCCTTAGACTGCCCACAATAAAAGCCCACTCTGAAAGGTGCAGTTTTATCACACAGCACAATGCCACAGATATCGCAAGATTTGAAGGAGCGTGCAATTGGCATGCTGACAGCAGGAATGTCAACCAGAACTGTTGCTCGTGTATTGAATGTTCATTTCTCTACCATAAGCCGTCTCCAAAGGTGTTTCAGAGAATTTGGCAGTACATCCAACCAGCCTCACAACCGCAGATCACGTGTAACCACACCAGCCCAGGACCTCCACATCCAGCATGTTCACCTCCAAGATCATCTGAGACCAGCCACTCGGACAGCTGCTGGAACAATCGGTTTGCATAACCAAAGAACTTCTGCACAAACTGTCAGAAACTGTCTCAGGGAAGCTCATCTGCATGCTCGTCTTCCTCATCGGGGTCTCCACCTGACTCCAGTTCGTCGTCGTAACCGATTTGAGTGAGCAAATGCTCACATTCGCTGCCGTTTGGCACATTGGAGAGGTGTTCTCTTCACGGATGATGCGAAGGAGATGTGTTGCACTGCATGAGGCAAATGGCGGTCACACCAGATACTGACTGGTATCCCCCCCCAATAAAACAAAACAGCACCTTTCAGAGTGGCCTTTTATTGTGGACAGTCTAAGGCACACCTGTGCACTAATCATGGTGTCTAATCAGCATCTTGGTATGGCACACCTGTGAGGTGGGATGGATTATCTCAGCAAAGGAGAAGTCCTCACTATCACAGATTTAGACTGGTTTGTGAACAGTATTTGAGGGAAATGGTAATATTGTGTATGTGGAAAAAGTTTTAGATCGTTGAGTTAATCTCATACAAAATGGGAGCAAAACCAAAAGTGTTGCGTTTATATTTTTGTTGAGTATATGTTTTCCGCTCTCTAATCAACTTTTTAATCAAAATGCTATTTTTTTTCTGAACAATGTTTGGAATGACCCATTTGACCCATTTTGATTTTCAGAGGCAAATGCACAACAAGCATGTACTCCATTTTCTGGCTTTGCCCTTAAAAGACATGTTGCATGTTATTTAATGTCCCAGTTAGCAACACAGCATCAAAGTATTCATGTTTGTAAGTCTATTTGCGCACATGCGTTAATAATTAGTGGTCGCTGATGTATTTTTGTTGCTAATTTTTCCTCTCGCTCTGTTAACAGGTGTTTTTTTTTTTCAGAAAATGTCATACTTGGCATTTCCTTGTGTGTGACGCATATTTTAGAAAAAGCAGAAACATCCCAATGGCTAACAGACAGAGTGAAACAAACGCTGCTACATCCGATAACGAAGCTTCTGAGCTTTCATTTGAAAGGATGGCTCGGATTTACAGAGGATGTACAGAGAGGAGATGACACACTTCACACTGAAACTCTTAACTTTTCCAATGTCTGCCGGATTTTGGAACGTAATGTGATGACGCTGCTGTTTGTGTTGCAGTACACTGTTTTACTGCCGCCGTGATCGTGGACATGGGATGTCTCCATGACATTTTTACAGGCCGCCTGAACACACAGATGTATTTCTTACTTTAGAAAATGTCAGAAGATGCTATTTTCAGGAGATAACAGACTTTCTATCTAACATGTCAGAATCATGAGAGAACCTGAGGAGCTGGAGTTGGTCATTATTCTCCGGCTGGTGATTGGACATGATCCGTGCGTGAGGACTTATGGGCCATTTCTACAATATTGTAGAGCATTCAGTCCCAAAGAGGTCAAAAATTGATGTCTTCAATTTGCTGTTTTTTGTAATTCATTTATATCTCTAACCTTTATGGTTGCAGAAACTTTTTAAATTTTGGCTGTAACTTTATTTTCTCTCAAGTTCTGGTCTTTCAAAGTACACATGTCCAAAAGGTTAAAAATACAAGAAATTTATTATATTTAATATAAATATTACCACTGTCAGTAACAGCCATATTTCCAAGTTAAAATAAGTTCACGTTTCTTAGTAAAACTTACCTACATTATTTATATCATTTACTGGATGAGTAATGTTGATGTAGAAGCTGAAATTTTCACTAAAAATTTGAGTCTTAGTGAAATATTCTCCTCTGGTGCCAAAATTTTCTACCCATAAGGGACAAATATGAGAGCTAGATGTTATTCTTTTGTATGAATAACAACAAATTATGTTTTTATTATAAGTATTAATCCATAGTTTCAAGAAAATATTAATACATGGCCCAAAGTGATAACTCTTGTACTGTATTCCATCAATTTGTGCACCTTTTGTTGGAGTTTGGATAATTATATTAAGTCAATAGGCTGCAAAAAATTAAAACAATGTCAAGACTGTCAGAAATAGTTCAAAAGTATATAATGTCACAAGTGTCTTGATATATTAGAGAAATATTCAATAAAATCAGGAAAGATTAATGATACAGGATACTTTAAGATTTGTAACAAATGGTTTCGGAGTGGACAAAATATTTTAAACACATTCCTTGTGGGTCTTATTCAAAATTAACAGCTAATACTTTTCCAAGTGCATAGTATATTATGAAGTGAGTGGATATTTTTTATTACCTTGCCTTACCAGAAATATTTACAGTGTTAACATACTGAGGACTTAAACCTGTATTTCGGAGTGGACACTTTTGGACGGAATGATGTTCACATGCTTCTCAATACCAAGTTTCAGAAGATAGTTCAGATATATTTTGCCCTAAGGTGACAAACATAGATGCACTTTATTAAAAGTGTATCTGATTCACAAAGATGTATTTCTTGTTAGAGCAACAGATGGAAAAGTCGGAGTGGACATTTTGGACGGAAACTTACTCATGCGGATTCAATTCTACTCTGTGCGGAAAAAATCCTGGATATAGCCACTATTGCATCATTTAGTAAAAGTACATATTCTAATGTATTGTACCAGTGAATATTTTTGTGGTGAATATTCTGCCTTGGAAATTATTCAACTTGGAAAACTGTGAATTTTTCAAATGGGAAAGTCATTTCTGTCAAAAATTCAACTGCTTGATATATTTTCAAGATAAACAAATAGTTTTTGTTTGTTGTTTTTTATTTACAGGTACTTCATTCTATCATGTATTTATCCATATATGACATTTTACCTAATATGTTTAGATACCGGAAATATAAGGCCAATTTTGGTGCAACCCCAGCGCTCTACGATACCGTGAAAATGGACCTATAGTGGAACTGGACAGTGTTCTCTGGCTGGTGATTGCACGCGATCCATGCTTGAGGACTCTTTGATGATGTGGACATTACATATTTATCCCTCTGGAGTTGTTCGATGCAGATGCGCGTCAAAGTCACATGACTGAATTAAGCTGTAATCCCATCAAATTCCCCACACTTTGAGTTTGTTTGAATGTTTGTTGAAAGTGCAAACCTCAACTTATATACCAGTTTTAAAATTTTGTTGATAGACACAGTAAAACCTGAATAATGATTAATAATTTTCCGAAGGCTTTTTCCTGATTTATTATGGTAATATGTGTGGAGAGGTCCTCAGTGCTGCACTCGTCCAGCACGTGTGCAAACGGGACTTCTCTCCCTCTTCTCTTCTCTGCTCAGAGCAATTACAAGGGGAAAGAAAACATAACTTTTCCTTTATCATTTGGTGTTAAAAGCATGTTCTAAACCAAACCCAAAGTGATCATAAATCCACATATTTGGTTGTGGAAGTGCCACATTCAGCATGTGCGTTAACATCTTTCCTCATTCCTGTTCTGAGGCTGGTGGGAGGTGGGGGACATCTTCCCCTTTATCACTGAAGGAAAAACACATGATGCAAAACCACTGATTCCACGTGGATTGATCAATGACCACAAATGGGCTTTTGGTGAGAAAAAAAATAAAAGCGACCAAAGAAAACACTGCCTCCTGGTGGATAGCAGCATGAATGACAAAGTATCAGGTCATTCCAATGCCCAATATTACATGTCCAACACAAGTCAGAGAAGTCTTATTTTGGACAGGCATTGTTTTTCTGAGTGGCACAAATATAATTTGTGTCTATCTTATTGTGTGTAAATACGAGTAGTAGTAGCTGCACAAAAAAACAGCAGAAACATTTCCTGCATTTTAATGTAAACAGTTGTATATAACTTTGTTGTTTGCTATATTTAAACATATATTTTTGACATTTACAATTTATATTTGCATTCTAAGGTATAACCGTGGTTTGTTAAACATGTATATGGTGTACTTTGTTCTATTAGGATTTTATGTTTCTGTGTGAATTTAGGTTCACTGTGTTAAGAAAATATGTCAGAATGAAAGAAAACCTGTAATGTCACACAGGGGAGGGTGTGCTGAACAAAATAACAAACAAGGCAAAGTAAACAGTTTTTTTGAAGGTAAATTATGAAGGTAAAACCAAAATTAGTCAAACACACACAATTATACCCTGGACTTTCGCATTGTTTTCTCCTCAGTGGAGCTGATAGAATTAATATTTTTATTTTTTTTAACTGTGAGACAGTCTGTCAAATTTTGGATCTTGATATGTGCGGAGCAGCATGTTGTTTTAACGTGCATGTGCATGCGGACCTCTCCGCTGTTTTTCAGGCTGTCTGATCACACAGGTGTATTTTTAGATTTTTCACAGTTATATCGAAGACAACACTCATAAGCGTGTACAAAGCTGAGTGTCTAGCAGACACCATTTTTAACAGTCTGCATTTATGACTAATGGCTGTGCACACCCACTAAGTCTTCTCACAGTGGAGAGTGGCTGATCCTTTTACCGTCAATGCACCAAAATTAACAGTTATCACTTAAAAACGAGTCACCATAACACATCACACTTATGTAAACTTTGGAATTAATCTGTGGCTCCATCCTTAATGTTAGCAGCTACATTCCATTCAAGTGCGCACTGGGACATTTTTCTCAACGCTATATAAACACTGTTGGAAACATTAGGAAAAACGAGTACTCACTTTGTACTTTGTTTTCGGCAGATTCTGTAGCTGTTTGCTGTGAATGCCGTATACTTTGAGACCAGTTACGGAAGTGCACAAAGTAATCCTGTGAATCATTGGCTGGCAACTAACAGCTGAAATCTAAATTGTTATGTTATGACATGTCCTTTAAATAAGGGCTACATGTTTGACACCTGTTTTTTCACAAAAACAAAAATGCAGACATTGCAATTTTTTGGTACAACCTAATATTCTCTTTTCTTCACTTTCTACAAAGTAATAACAAATTTGATCAATTTTGCTCACTCACTCATCTTCAACCTCTTACTCTGGAGGCTGGAGCCTATCTCAGCAGTCATAGGACATGAGGCAGGGTACACCCTGGACAAGACAGCAGTCTGTTGCAGGGCCACATGTAGACAAACAAACACATTCACACCTACGGACAATTTAAAGTTTCCAATTCACCCAACCTGCATGTCTTCGGATGTGGGAGGAAGCCAGAGCACCCAGAGGGAACACACACAGAGGGCACGGGGAGAACATGCAAACTCCACAAAGAAAGACCCCAGGTGGGAATCAACCCCATGACCTTCTTGCTGTGAGGCAACAGTGCTAATCACTAAGCAATTGTGCTGCCCGACAATTTTTTCCTCATGATTTAATTTGGAATAAAAAGTGCAGTGTTCCTAATGGAGATGCTGTGGCGACCTGCACATGTAAAACAAGAGTAAAAAACAAGGAAGATGCCAAAGGACATTTTTGAATAAACTGTCTTTGTCCCAACTTTTTGAAATGTGTTACGGGCCTGACATGCATTAATGGATCTATATTAACAAATGAATGAAGTTGAACACACAAAATGTGAAATATCTTCGATCCATACTGGTCTGCAATGAGACAGAAGGATTACTGCAGGATTACTGCATTTTCTTGTTAATTGCATTGTCCATGTTGTTCCAAGTGAAACAAAAGGATGCAGGGTTGCAACCATGATTTATAAAAGGACACTGAGGGGAAGCACGACACTTACACAGGTTGTAGAACAAATGCAAGAAAGTGATGCATCATTACCTCAGATGCACCCACCTTGCTCACAATTACTACTTTCTAAGACAAGAAAACAGAAATAAAACAAGAAGAGAAACAAATAGCCTTTAGAAGGCTCATCAATCATGGTTTAAGATAATGGTAAGAGGAAAGGAGGGTGGAGTTAAAATGACTTTACCAAACATTGTCCTTCATCATTCAGTATAAGAGGATGAATGGAAGGTGTGGAGGGGTGGGGGCGTCTGTGGTCAGCGTGAGAACAAAAAAAATAATTTGTGTTGAAAGCAAGAACAAGTTTTAAACGGGGTCAACAGAACATACAACCACCCGCTGAAATTGAAAAATTGTTTCTGAATATCAAAACCCTGTGAAACAGCCATTCCCAAAATGAAGAATGCCACAGCCCACTTTGAAATCTGAAAATCTTATGAAGCCAAACCAAACTTTAATCACAATATTGATGAACAGAGGAGACAGAGATGAAGTATTTACATACAATTTACGCCCCCTTTGCCCACTCACACAAATTTAAACAAAATCTAATTTAAATCCTATCAGCTTTGAGTACGTCCGATTGCATTTTTCCAAATAATCAAGTATTTTTTGCATAATTTAAAACTTTATTATAGAACTGAAATTTAAAGATGATTTTGTTTATTTTTAATGACCACTCATGGTCCATCTGCAATACCTTCACAGCCCTCAAGTGGGCCACGTCCAATACTTTGGGAATCACTAGTACAGCCAATTCTCTCTCTCTCACACACACACACACACACACACACACACACACACACACACACACACACACACACACACACACACACACACACACACACACACACACACACACACACACACACACACACACACACACACAATTCTGAACATCATTCTTACCTGAATGAGTGATTCGCTGAGCCTTTCCTCGTCTACCTGCAGCACGATGTCCCGGATCTCCTCATAAGGCAGGCGGAACGAACCCAAGAAAATTGCTGTTGTGACGGAGAGAGAAAAGTGTTATTTCCCGTCATTTTTTTAAATCGTATTTTTTATTGGACCGCAGGGTTTCACAGAGACATTTCACCACTCATCTTTCAGACAAAATGGCCATAGACACAACTTGTCACTGGGAAAAATGAATCCAGTTTCCGCCCCTCATCAGGACAGTCTGTACCACTCCGATAATTACTGGGACTGGAAACATCAGCTGTTAATAGTGAAAGCTGACGAACTAACACCTGTAGTACTATTTGTTACAGCGGGGATGTGCTACTAGAGAAGACAGTAACTGTTGCTTGGGTGGATGCAAAGGAACAGGATTCCTCAGAGGACAGCTCACTGCATGTTTCACTCTGCAGGTGGGGAGTGCGGGGCTGTTGGTGGATCCAGGTGGAAGTCACAGGTGGATATTTGGTAATGAGTTGGAGGAGAGTCACTCAGCAGCTGCTATACGGTGGCAGCGGTGAAATCTGAAGTCTGTGTCTGACACCACAGCAGAGAGGCAGCACATTTTCCTCCTTTATTCATTATTCATAATCAAGTCAACTCACGACTTTGTTTAATGCTTCTGTAATACAAAGTGTTATTTCACAAGGACATTATCACAAAAGCAAGCAAACAAAAAAATATGAACACTGAATTTCTCTGTGGCGGATCTGCAATAGCTCAAGCAACTACTGCCTTAAACGATAGTTTACTACAAATGAATCAACTATTTTAAAAATTGTTTGTTTAATCAAGTACAAACGCAATTTTACTGTCAGAGAAGCGTCTCTAATGTGAGTATTTTTCTACTTTTATCTGTTTTACAATCAGTGTAAACTGATTGTATCTGTGTGTTTCAGCATTTGTAACCTTCACTCTTCTGATCACTACCTGAACTACACGCTGCCCGCTTGAGTCCTTGGATGAGGCAATTTGTCTGCATTATCCCACTCAAAACAGCAATAAATGAGAACTAACCTTGGCTGGGGAAGTAACCTGTGAAAGACTGGCATCCTCTCCAGAAGGAGTCACAGGTTCTTGTCTACTTTAAGCTACAGTATCTGGAGACAAGCATGGGCACCCATGGATCTGAGGCCCTATATAGAATTAACTCTATTGCCACTCCTGTATTTTAAAGTTTCAGGCAAGTAGATAAAATGTTAAAAGGTGAAATTTCTTATTTGTCATTTTCGAATATACAGTAATGCCAAGGATCTTGAAATTTAACCTTGATGTCTGACTTTGAGTCCTGACCAATCCTAAAAAAATCAAATCACTTATTACCACTCATTGGCTCAATGTACAGTCTGATCAAAATCTGATTACACTTTGTTATGATGAGGGAGACAGCTAGGGCAGTACTGGGTATGACATCTGGACAGTAGAAGGAAGACAAGGAGACTTGGTGGTGGAATGAAGAGGTCCAGGAAAGCATAAGGAGAAAGAGGTTGGCGAAAAAGTTTTGGGATAGTCGGAGAGATGAAGAAAGTAGACAGGAGTACAAGGAGATGCGGCGTAAGGCGAGAAGAGAAGTGGCAAAAGCAAAGGAAAAGGCATTGCGAGCTGTACAAGAAGTTGAATAGTAAGGAAGGAGAAAAGGACTTGTACCGATTGGCCAGACAAAGGGACAGAGCTGGAAAGGATGTGCAGCAGGTTAGGGTGGTAAAAGATGCACATGGTAATGTGCTGACAAGTGAGGAGTGTGTGCTGAGAAGGTGGAGGGAATATTTTGAAGAGTTGATGAATAAAGAAAATGAGCGAGAGAAAAGGCTGGATGATGTGGTGTAAATCAGGAAGTAAAAGAGATTAGCAAGGAAGAAGTGAGGGCTGCTATGAAGAGGATGAAGAGTGGAAAGGCAGTTGGTCCAGATGACATTCCAATGGAGGCATGGAAATGTCTAGGAGAGATGGCAGTAGAGTTTCTAACCAGATTGTTTAATAAAATCTTGGAAAGTGAGAGGATGCCTGAGGAGTGGAGACGAAGTGTGCTGGTTCCTATTTTCAAGAACAAGGGTGATGTGCAGAGCTGCAGTAACTACAGAGGCATAAAGCTGATCAGCCACAGCATGAAGTTATGGGAAAGAGTAGTAGAAGCTAGGCTTAGAAAACAGGTGAAGATCTGTGAGCAGCAATATGGTTTTATGCTGAGAAAGAGCACTACAGATGCAATGTTTGCTCTGAGAATACTGTTGGAAAAGTACAGAGAAGGACAGAAAGAGTTACATTGTGTGTTTGTGGACTTAGAAAAAGCTTATGATAGGGTGCCAAGAGAAGAGTTGTGGCATTGTATGAGGAAGTCTGGAGTGGCAGAGAAGTATGTTAGGGTAGTGCAGGACATGTACAAAAATAGTGTGACAGAGGTGAGATGCACAGTCAGAATGACAGACTCATTCAAGATGGAGGTGGGATTACACCAAGGATCAGCTCTGAGTCCTTTCTTGTTTGCAGTGGTGACGGACAGGTTGACAGATGAGATCAGACAGGAGTCCCCATGGACTATGATGTTTGCAGATGACATTGTGATCTGTAGTGAGAGTAGAGAGCAAGCTGAGTCTAGTCTGGAGAAGTGGAGATATGCTTTGGAGAGAAGGGGAATGAAAGTCAGTAGAAGCAAGACTGAGTACATGTGTGTGAATGAGAGGGAGCCCAGTGGAATAGTGCAGTTACAAGGAGTAGAAGTGGTGAAAGTAGATGAGTTTAAATATTTGGGGTCAACTGTTCAAAGTAATGGAGAGTGTGGTAGAGAGGTGAAGAAGAGAGTGCAGGCAGGGTGGAGTGGGTGGAGAAAGGTGGCAGGAGTGATTTGTGACCGAAGAATATCAGCAAGAGTGAAGGGGAAAGTTTAAAAAACAGTAGTGAGAGCAGCTATGTTATATGGTTTAGAGACAGTGGCACTAACAAAAAGACAGGCGGCAGAGCTGGAGGTGGCAGAGCTGAAGATGTTGAGATTCTTTTTGGGAGTGACAAGAATGGACAAGATTAGGAATGAACATATCAGAGGGACAGCTCAGGTGGGACGGTTTGGAGACAAAGTCAGAGAGGCGAGATTGAGATGGTTTGGACATGTGCAGAGGAGGGACCCAGGGTATATAGGGAGAAGGATGCTGAGGATGGAGCCACCAGGCAGGAGGAGAAGAGGGAGACCAAAGAGGAGGTTCATGGATGTGCTGAGAGAGGACATGCAGGTGGTTGGTGTGACAGAGGAAGATACACAGGACAGGGTGAGATGGAAACTATTGATCTGCTGTGGCGACCCCTAATGGGAACAGCCGAAAGACAAAGAAGAAGATGATATCTTGTTCACAAACCTACACAAACACAGTTACATAGAGACAGAGGCAATCACATGGCTGTGTGCATCCAGTGGTATCACTAACAATAATTCATTGCAAAATAATCTCTGGATTCATTGACAACAGTCATCATCATTTGATTCAGTCCTTTTAACAACCAGAAACATTTCTGGCAACAGAGTCCAGATATACACTCACCAGCCACTTTATTAGGCACATCTTGATAGTACCGGGTTGGACCCCCTTTTTCCTTCAGAACTCCCTTCGTTCTTTGTGGCATAAATTCAGCAAAGTGTTGGAAATATTCCTCAGAGATGTTGGTCCATACTGACATGACAGCAACACACAGTCACCCGTTCAATCAGTCTGCCCATTCTCATCTGACCTCTGACATCAACAATGCTTTTCCATCCACACAACTGGTGCTCACTGGATATCTTCTCTTTTTTGGACCATTCTCTGTAAACCCTAGAGATGGTTGTGTGTAAAAGTTCCAGCAGATCACCCGTCTCTGAAATATTTAGACCAGCTCATCTGGCACCAACACACATGTCATGTTCGAAGTCACTAAAATCCCTTTCTTCCCCATTCTTGACGCTCGATTTGAACTTGAGCACATCATCTTCACCATGTCTAGATGCCTAAATGTGTTGAGTGGCTGCCATGTGATTGGCTGATTAGGTATTTATGGTAACAAGCAATTCAACAGGTGTACCTAATAAAGTGGCCAATGAGTGTATATTGGTGTCAGTCATCCAGGTCTCAGAGAGAGAGAGAGAGAGAGAGAGAGAGAGAGAGAGAGAGATAGAGAGAATCATTAAATCTTTCTTCACCTCAATGTTTCCTTGGCTACACACATTAAAAAAATAAAAATCCTCACCTCACCGTAGCTTACCTCACTCATTCACCCACCAATCTTCAACCGCTTACTCCAGTCCAAGTAAGGGTCACAGGAGCCGTAACCTACTGTACCTTTAATTTTAAAATTCCTCCTATTTTTGTAAATCATTGGGTGTAGGTAGGGTTGAAATGTAAAAAGCTTAACACTCTCTGCTTCTATTTCATTAAAGTATAGTAGTGACTCTTTTTTGATGCTGTAGTATCAGTCACTGTGACTCAGAGGGGCTGACTTGTTGTGTAGTACATGTCTCTCAAACATCACCATTCTGGAGGTGAGATTTTTGACACTTATTTTTGCTTCCTGTCAAACTTCAAGCCCATCTGCTGGGTTGTAATCAAAGATGACAGTTCCACCTATCAACAACACCACAGCACAAGTCCTCCTCCACTGACAAATGCATGCTGCCGCACACGTACAGAAAACACATATATGTGTCATGTATTTGAACCATATGCTGCTTCATAAAGCCTGACAACAAAATTGTGTCAGCTGTTCATAAAAAAGTCAAGAATATGAAGCGCTTATGCACCACTGCTAAAATTTTTAGGGAAAATAGGTTGGATGAGGACATATTCTTACACAGCAGTGCTAACACTGGTGATTTTGCTGTGTACTTGCCACCAATCATCGCACATTAGCGTTTCCACCTACGAGCATCACTGCCTAACATGAAGGGCTGAAGAAATAATCATTTATATTCCAAATCAGAATTTAAGAGCGTGTTTATCAAATTGCAGGAGTCTAAATTCAAATCATGTTTGAACTTGCCTTATTAACACTTTTCAACTCAGCTGTCAGAAGTAAAATTGAGTGATTTCAAAGTAAGCTCAGGTACTTTCTTAGAAATATTCACTCACTCAGAAATATGTCTTGTACCTGTATTACTGCATTTCATTTGCCAGGGGTGGCGGCCATGTGATTAGTGCGCTTTGTTTCAGTGTGTAATGTTCCCACTTCAAAGCCCACCCCTGCCGCATTTGCTCATACAATGTGGAGTTGTGTCATGAAGGGCATTCGGTGTAAAGCTTGTGCCAAATCAACATCCAGATCCCCCTGGATCTGCTGTGGCGACACCAGCGGGTGTGGCAGCAGCCTCAGCCGAAGGGGATGACCATTACTGAATTTCATTTCTGTGTGGACACATGAATTAACTAACATAGTAATACAGCAAGCAAAAGTGTTAAGATTTTATTTATTTTTTAATCATGACCAATTCATGTATGTCATGCCATGATGTCTTACAAATGTCATATATGTAACCATCAGGTCAGTACATCTCAAGTAACGTGGCAGGTCCTAGGTCATCCTCTCAGATACTTCTGAAAAAATTCACAGGTGCTCTTATGCCACAGATATGTAAAACCCCAAAATATTACATCTGTATCTCAAATAGTGTTGAAGCCACAGCCCCTGAAAAATTTAGTGATCTGAATTTTACCAAATGAGGTTCTCTGTGCACTTTACAGCATGAATATCTCCAACTGTATAGAATGTACAGCTTCGAAAGTCAGTGTATAGGGTAGGTTTTTGTGTAGAATTTGAAAATCTTGTCAGACTTTGTATATGTTGTGCCCTTTTCCCCTAAAAATGCTCTGAAAATGGCTGAAAATTAAAACCACAAGAAAATGCTATTACCTTTAATTGCTTGTTACTCAAAAACTATGCTAGATAAAGCACTGATTTTTCCCTCCTATTACTTTTGACATATTAGATCACATCTACAAGAAAACCAAACCTATTGCTATTTCATGAGTGCTACAATTTTTATAAATAAGTAAAAAATTTTAAATTTTGCTAAACATTGCCTATCTTCACATTCTCATTTGTGGCCAGCCTAAGGCACACCTGTGCAATAATCATGTTGTCTAATCAGCATCTTGATATGCCACACTTGTGAGGTTGGACTGATTATCTTGGCAAAGGAGAAGTGCTCATTAACACAGATTTAAAAAAAAAATGTGAACAATATTTGAGAGAAATAGCTCTTTTTTGTATATATAAAATGTTTTAGATCTTTGAGTTCAGCTCATAAAAAATGGGAGCAAAAACAAAAGTGTTGCCTCTATATTTTTGTTCAGTGTACAAGACCTGAAACAATACTCAGTATTTTAAAAAACAAAACAAACAAAAAAACATTTGTTCCAACGTTTAGTGCTCTGAAATACAGTAAAGGTTAGAAGGTGGAGGAAATACACCAGTGGTTTTAACTCAACATCAAGCCTACTGAGGATCCTGGGAAACTGAAACACCCACATGTAGCTATCGTGCCGAGTTCTGAAATTTGCTTTCCACTTGATTATGCACTATATGCACTATATGCACTTGTAGTGACCACTAAATAACTGCCAAGAAAATGTTTTCCCCAAAGGACCCGGTAAAACACCATCAGTGGTGCAGGCTTTCCACTTTTTCTCACAAACAACTTTGTGAGTTGTTCATGGAGTAGGAAAATGCCTGGATTCTCAAAGAAAACAAGAAAGTTCACACAACATACCACTTCATAAATGTGTGGAGTTACGCAGGTAAAATAATATAGAATATAATTAGCACACAACATAGATTTACTGTATACTTACAAAGATTCTGTGCTGTTTTAGGATCCAGGATGTGAAGCTCTTTTGCCTTTTTCTTGAATTGTAGCATTCTGTCATCAGGCTCATCAACTGCTTTATTCATTGCTGGAGAAAAATACACACACACACACACACACACACACACAAAAAGTGTTTTCAGCATTAATATGTGAACATTTGTGAAATCTATATTAAAAAAAATTCTATGCAAACCATACTAATCAAAATGTCACAGAGGATGCTTTGCACAATTTATGACGATCTGGGCAACTTGTCAAGAACAAATTGTACCCCAGCAGTCACCCTGCCCAGAGTGCTGCTCTCACTGGACCGACATCTCTGCTATTTTGGAATTGCGGGATAGCTCGCGCCCACAGATTGAACTCGCCGGACTACTTTCGCCACACTCTCATGAGCGCCACTTCCCAGATAGATCTCTTTCAGTGCAGCTTCTTGTTCTGACTTTAACAAGAAGTTAACACCCAAGTCTTTCATCGCCAACTGTAAAGCCACGGTCACAACCCACCGTGCATTTTTTTTCGCCGTATGTTTTCTGCGGATGCCACGGCCACTACGTTTTTGTGAAAACGTACGGAGGCAGTAGCAAGAGGAGGCAGGGAGTACGTTCAACGCATGTCTCTAGGAGTGTAACGATAAAGAGAGTTGACAATAAAGCAGTGTGTGTGTGGGGTCGCTTTTCTTTTTTATGAGCGGGACCGGAGTGGCAGGTGTTTTTTGCCATCGGCAATGCATGAGCATGTCCAGCCTGCAGCGGTAAGTTGTACGAGTGTTTACTTGCCTCGAAAAGTTACAGCTACTTAACAGACTAAAGCTGTGGAGTGTCTGTGTTGCTGACGTTTGGAAATAAAGTGAGAAGCTGCGTTGTGCATGCAAGTCTGTCGGCCTCCATAGTATGTGGTGAGTGCCGTAATCCGTACTGCCTACGTACGGATTTGGTTAATTCAATAGTAATTGAATGAAAATGTGCTGCTTTGAATCCGTACTGAGGCAGTACTCACAACGTGCGTCATCTGTACTGCTGGTGAATCTGCAGCCTGACCGCAGCGAAAGTTCTGCATGCACTAAAACCTCTACGGCGTGTCTGCGTGCTCCTAAATTCGTACTGAGGCAGTACTTAGGACGTACGGATCTCCAAATTTAGCCCACGTTTTTGCAAGTAGACTGCACGCACGTGCAAGTATGGCGGGTCGTGACCACGGCTTAAATGGTAATCAAAACATTCCAATCATATCTTTCTGTACTCTTTTGCATCAAACTACATCGTGACAATGTTTACAATGTACTTGAGCGATAACAGGTGTAGTTGCTCATAAATAAGTTTCTTAAATATTTATTACTTCAGTTATCTTTATAATTTTATTACTGGTAAATTTTAGAATTGATTTAGTTAGATGAGATATACTCATTATCTCACAGGAATATATCACAATTATCTAGGAACTACTTTTTGCACAGGAATTCATCAAGCATGTCGGCACCGGGCGTGTACTAACACAGAATACCCAAAAACTGGACGGTTGTTCAGCCATAACAAGAGCATCCACTTTTAGCTTGTCATAAGCTAAGCTAATGGCGCTTGTAAGAGTGTGTCCAGCAGTAAGCAAGTTCACCAATGAACTTCCAAGACAAAATTATATTGTTTAAATCCTGTTAAAGTAGCTCTGATTTATAAATCATTTACCTTTAGGTGTCTCAAATAAAAACAGCTGAAAATCTCTCTCTCTCTCTCTCTCTCTCTCTCTCTCTCTCTCTCTCTCTCTGTCTCGTATGGATCTGTGTTTTAATTTGGCACAAACTTTACACTGCGAGTCCTTCCTAGCACAACTCCACATGTACATGGAGAACGTCATTATCAGTCAGAATTCTGACTTTTACCCTCAAGCAGTGCTTTAGTATTTCATCAAGAAAAAGAAAGAGATGAAAACCAATCATGCCATCCCATGTTTGTGGTTTCTGGAGTTAATAAATGACACAGATGAAGGGTGGACGTGATTGAAATATTAAAAAAACTATAATGCACACAGTCACCGGTCATAGCAACAGAGCAATACCCTGCAGATGATCTTCACTCTCTTCTTGTGTTTGTATCCTGCCAATATTTCTGTCACTGTAACAGGGTGTACGGTTACTGTTAGTTTCGAGGAGGTCATGGCAAACATCTGTCGAAAATCTGTCAACACGAGGCAAGGATGAGGTGTTTCCATACGGTTCAAAGCCATAACCTCCAGGTATCTTCAAGCATATCGGGGTACCTTTGAGTTAGACATTAATTAGTTGTTACAAGCGGATGTACTTAAACACCTGCTATATGTAACTAACACTGTCAGACTTATGCTTTTAAATGTCTGCCTCACATCAGCTTTAATAGAGAAAAGAAATTGTGCATTGTTTGTGAGCATGGAGAGCAAATGAGGCGTTCTTAATGTCAACCGAGAAAACCTGCAAAAACCTAATGGGCAAAGATTAAATGTGTGCTGGAGCAGTAAGGTGCTGTGCAATACATAAACAAAAAAGGGTACCTCAGTTTGACAGTCGTCTCAACACACATACCATAAGGGGGCAAATTAATATAATCTTAGCTGCTATGAAAAAGCATTTATCAGTGAGCAGATCCTTTTTGCTTGAATGGTCTGCTGCTTAGTCAACAAACATTAGCTTATGGGATAAAACTCCGTTGCAGCAAACACAGCATGACAATATGTGTTAATGAGCAAACGGTACCTTATGAAGACACTGGCTTCAGAAGACTAGAGATTTCACTACTCTTGGAATCTGCTATTACATAAGCTCAGTCTGGGAGGACATTACAGAACCACCATGGATTCTGGATGCCATCCACCCAGTCATGCAACCATCCCCACCTCTCAAATGTAACCATCTATTTGGTGAAATGTTGTACAGCCCACTTGGCCTTATCCAGCCACTGGAGTCCTCAACAGGGATGTGCCTTTTTGCTGGATCATGCCCAGAGAAACCACAAAGTCATCATGGTATAACTGATGGCATAGTCTCCTGAAATAACCACTGCTTTGACACAAAGTCATTCCAGCAGTAAACAAGGATCTGCCAAGGAAAGAAAACATCTATTTATTGCCTTCTGTCACTGGTTAATGTCCAAGTGTGACAACCATGCAATAACACAAGAAGCATGAGAACTCTAAAAACTGCCATTCTCTAACAAAGTTTACATCAAAGCATGTTTAAAATGCCAACCAATTTGCTTGACACTATTTACCACTGCCAGATTCCTGTCATTAGAATTTTAGAAACTACAAATAAACCTGACATCTTGACCACACAAGCTGTTGGTGAGTTAACCCTGAAGGCGAACAAGATGTGTCAGGGCTGCACATGCAAACAGGCTGCATATAATCCTGTCAGTCCATCTTACAGTTACATAATCCATGTACAACTGTAGTAAATAAAAATGGGCTGCAAAACACTGAAATTATCCCTGTTGCATATCGGGAAAAAATTAAAAACAAAACCAGAAAGCATTGCATCATCAGCATAAGGCTTTTTTTTGGGGGGGGGCTAGACAACTGATTTTCCACTCACTTTCTCACAGTGAATAGTTTTGCTTTGCAGCATCTGGGAATTATGTTTTATTTCTGCACGTGTCAATGAGAAAACAAGTTTACAAACAAGCAAACAAGCACGTTTATCCGATATTGGAAGAATGTGATCATGGAGGCTTGGAGAGGAAGTGGTGGCAGGTGACTGTTTGCAATCTCAATGGGATAGTTGGGGTGCGGACACGTGACTGTGAAGCAGGTATAATTGCTTTGTGTTAGTGATGTCTGTGCTTATCTACATGACTGTGGTTGAACAAATTAAAGAATTAAGAAAACAAATGTGATAACGGCTGTCAGATGTTTAATGACTTGGGGAAATTGGAAGGGTCGAAGCTTATGAATTGTACAAATCCTTTGTGAAGCTCGAAGCAGCTGTGTGTCAGTTTCCCTGAAGCAGTGGGGTAAAATAAAAGGTTCAACAAATACAAATGCAATGATTGTAACTGCACAGTAAAATCACCAGTGTTAAATTAACACTGGCACTCTTAATTTTACACTGGTGTACATATGTTACAGTGTTAGTTTTACATGGGTGATTTTACTATGTGGGTGTTTCATGGTTGTCATGTCAACCTCGTAGAACTTTGGAGTATCAAACTGTGCAAAGCCCTTCAAAGTCACAAGCGGCGTCTGACAGCAGGACAATATTCTCCACCCAGCTGTAAAAATGGGTACCAGACTTGGCTGGGGACATAAATGTGAGGCCTCATTGTAAAGCGCTTTGAGCATCTGCTAGATGGAAAACCGCTACAGAAATGCAGTCCTTCAATTTCAATTCAATTTATTAATTTATATAGCACCATCTCACGAAAGAGTTGCCCTAAGGTGCTTTACATAACACACAATTCATAACAACAGAGAAAATTAAAATTGAAAAAAGGGCACAATAAAAAGGTAAAAACACAACAGAATAAAAAAGATATTACAAGGCAAACATAAAAACTGAATAAATTAATGATATGACAGTCTAAAAAAGTGGGTTTTCAGTCTTGATTTAAAAGTATCCACCATGTCGGACTGCCTTATAGCTATAAGTAGATCGTTCCAGACAGTAGGGCCACGGTAGGAGAAGACTCTATACCCCACAGACTTAATATTCATCATTGGAACACACAGAAGCCCTGTGCCCTGCGAACGCAAGGGCCGTGCCGGTACGTAGGGCTTGACCAAGTCTGCCAGGTAGGAAGGAGCCAGTCCATGAACAATTTAATAGAAAAGCAACAGGACTTTAAAATCCGATCTGACAGAAACCGGAAGCCAATAAAGGGACGCCAGAATGGGTATAATGTGGTCAAACTTTCTACTTTGTGTCAAAAGTCTGGCAGCAGCTTTCTACACTAACTGAACACCCCTAATGCTGGACTGCAGCAGACCAGAAAATAAAGCATTACAATAATACAATCTGGAAGAGATAAATGCATGTAAAGTCTCAGCATCAGCCATAGACAGGATGGGACGAATCCTCGCTATGTTTAGCAGATGGAAGAAGGCAGTCCTCTTCCTTCTTATTCCACACAGTTGCTGTGTGCCACTTCAGGAGAAGCAAAATCAGTGGGATATGGTTGTGTTGCAAGGTATGTATTTATTATTTATTACTTAGCTATGGCCTACACTTATTTGATGCATTTTTATTGTTCGCTTTATGAACACAACACAAACCAGATGGAATCTCACAAATCTCAGCAAAATAAGCCAATAACAGTGCATCCTACAGTGGTTCATAGGTGAGTATATGCAATAGGGAAAATTACCAGGGCATGAGGAAAAACTGAGTTTAAAATTAGTTTTTTGTTTAATCAGTGAACCTAAAGATTTTTTTCAACCATTAACAAATGAAACTACAATTATTGAGGTGGGGAAAATCCTGCAAAAGAATATAGTCACGAATTTTAGATGAAGAAAATGCAGCAATGCAAGCAGGAAGAGAAGACTCATCAGACCTTCCCCACTCCTCCTGATGGTTTATAGAAGAGGCAGCACACATTGTTGCTAATCATCAAAAGTCTTCTGCTTAAGCCTAAGGTGGGAGTCTCTGAGGAAATCTAGAACAAACAATCTCCTCCCTGAGCATTTGCTTGCATATTTGAAGAGACAGTCAAAGAGTCAACATCTCCTGGGCAACCAGAAGAAGCAATGCTTAAGGCATCTGCCTATCTCCAGTTGCTGCTGTCAATGCATAACATCTGTTATGAAATTGTTTACTTTATAAAGTAGCGCTGAAAAGGGCGGAGGAATATCCCACTGATACTTATTATGGTTTGGTTGTAAACTGTGCACTCAGGCTACGCGCAGCATGAGCTTGAGAAGGCTGCTTCACATTAAAACAAATTAAATAGCATAGACTTAAAATTTGTGGTAACACAAGCCTTTGAGTAAGAACAACTGGAGATGAAAATTCATAAATGCTCTTAGACTGATGGAGTTTCTGGGCAGATGTTTTGAAGCAAGAGGAAAATAAAAGCAGAGCAGCCTTTGAGAGTCATCAAGGGGAAATTATATAACCCATTTGAGATCTTTACCCAAATTAGGACCAAACTGTTCTTTTTTTTAACTGAGAAGAGGAATTTGGCTTCTTGTGATTCACAATTTTTCTCTTCAACCTCCAATTTTCTGTCTTTTGCAGACTGCAACGTACAGCTTTCACCTACTCACTTCTACCTGGTGCTCTCAGTGAGATGTTCTCTGCCTATTCCTCAGTACCATTTACTGTCTATGCCCTTACCTTCCTCGTGGTATTTTAATTTAAATAGGAAAAAAAAAAAAAAACAGGGTCTTTAATAATGTGGAACAGGCACAATCTTTTCTGAAACGATCCTATGCAGCTCAGAGCTCTCCCGCTGGGCACTGAGTAGTACCATCAACTCGCTGATTTCTGCAACAGTATTTGCTGGCTGACTCAATTATGCCACATGTCACATGCTTCTACTGAGCACTGCATGTGGACTGATGGGTCCTGGAGGACTCACACACAATTGAGCTGCCACACTTGCTGAATCCCAGGTGTGTGGAGAGGATGACTATAGGTGGCAGATGGCTGGCCAAAATAAGGAAGTGGGTTTATTAAGTGGCTCCCACTTACAAAGTCTGTTGCTATCACACACTTCACTTGGCATCAAAATCATTCTGCCGAAAGTGTTTTTCTTTTTGATTTTTGCTGGGGGTTTTTTCCTATTAACCAACATTACAGAGTCTGATTATTATTCTGTCAAGTACAGTAAGCTGAGAGATAAACAGACAAGGCATTACTGCAAAAATAGGAAGTTCATGCCGACAACACATTCGTTAGCGGCACAACCACAGGCGGACACTCTTATGATTAGATATCAAGATATCTCAAGAATGCATATCTTATTTTTTAGCAAACAAAGCAGGATTAGAAGTAATTTGATTTTGGTAAGATTTGCACAACAAGCATGATCAGAACATAAGGTCAAATCAGCGGCCCCACACTAACATACAGGAAAATAACAAATTTTATTGAAATGAGTTCAGATAATTTATAGTTTGTGAACTTGGACTGTTTAAAAGCTCATAACACATTTTATTGATATGATAAGATACTTGTGGGTGTGATGTCACTGTGCTCTCTGAGCATGTTTGATAAAGTTTAACTGTTCTTGAGTATACATATAGAAGAACACAGGAGAAAACATAATTGGGAGACCATAACTTTGAATAATAACAATAACAACAATGAAAGGCAACAGATAGCTGGCGCATACCCTGTGTGCTCTGCAGGTCGGGATATAAACTTGTATTATAAATAACGAATACTCTGCCAGCAATTCATCTCGTAAGCTTCGGTGGATACAGTCAAGTAAGGTGAGTAAGTACAAGTAAGTAAGAGATGATAATGCGACTTTGTCTTTGACTTCATCATGAAGTCAATCGTACTAATCAATAATAAATATGAACTTTTATTACTTTATATTATTTTATTATGAACTTTGAACATTTAGTTGATCCATTTAAAGCTAAACACTTATGTGTCCTACCAATTTGACACCGAAATACTGTAAACTCTAAGAGACTACAATAAGTAATTATGTAATACATTTTCTGAACTGAAATTACTGTACACAAATAAGATATAGTGCTGCTAAAGATGCAACTGATAGAAAATAATTAATTTATGCAATAAAGTGGGTGGGGGGGCAGATTTTAAACTGTTCCGGATTCAAGGTCACATCGGGGTGAATGTGAGGCATTATTTGTGAAGCGCTTTGAGCGTCTGATGCAGATGGAAAAGCGCAATGTAAATGCAGTCCATTTACCATTTAACTTTTGATCAACTCTCCAGTCACAATGATAGCGAAGAAATTTTGCTTAACATATTTATTTATTTATCTAATTTTCTGGCTATGTTCCAAAAGTTAATCACCTTCAGACACTAACACCAAGTAATGTTCCCACAAAGTTTAGCGAAAATCCATCCAACTGCTGGTTTTACACACACACACACACACACACACACACACACACACACACACACACACACACACACACACACACACACACACACACACACACACACACACACACACACACACACGCACACACACGAGGGACAGCAATACTCTGTTCGTATGGAGGCACCCAGTGTACTAATAGTGAAATTTATTCATATAGCACTTTCTAAACATACACTCAACAAAATATAAACGCAACACTTTTGGTTTTGCTCCCATTTTGTATGAGATGAACTCAAAGATCTAAAACTTTTTCCACATACACAATATCACCATTTCCCTCAAATATTGTTCACAAACCAGTCTAAATCTGTGATAGTGAGCACTTCTCCTTTGCTGAGATAATCCATCCCACCTCACAGGTGTGCCATATCAAGATGCTGATTAGACACCATGATTAGTGCACAGGTGTGCCTTAGACTGTCCACAATAAAAGGCCACTCTGAAAGGTGCAATTTTGTTTTATTGGGGGGGGATACCAGTCAGTATCTGATGTGACCACCATTTGCCTCATGCAGTGCAACACATCTCCTTTGCATAGAGTTGATCAGGTTGTCAATTGTGGCCTGTGGAATGTTGGTCCACTCCTCTTCAATGGCTGTGCGAAGTTGCTGGATATTGGCAGGAACTGGTACACGCTGTCGTATACGCCGGTCCAGAGCATCCCAAACATGCTCAATGGGTGACATGTCCGGTGAGTATGCCGGCCATGCAAGAACTGGGACATTTTCAGCTTCCAAGAATTGTGTGCAGATCCTTGCAACATGGGGCCGTGCATTATCCTGCTGCAACATGAGGTGATGTTCTTGGATGTATGGCACAACAATGGGCCTTAGGATCTCGTCACGGTATCTCTGTGCATTCAAAATTCCATCAATAAAATGCATAACAGACGCCTGCCCATACCATAACCCTACCGCCACCATGGGCCACTCGATCCACAACATTGACATCAGAAAACCGCTCACCCACACGACGCCACACACGCTGTCTACCATCTGCCCTGGACAGTGTGAACCGGGATTCATCCGTGAAGAGAACACCTCTCCAACGTGCCAAACGCCAGCGAATGTGAGCATTTGCCCACTCAAGTCAGTTACAACGACGAACTGGAGTCAGGTCGAGACCCCGATGAGGACGACGAGCATGCAGATGAGCTTCCCTGAGACGGTTTCTGACAGTTTGTGTAGAAATTCTTTGGTTATGCAAACCGATTGTTTCAGCAGCTGTCCGAGTGGCTGGTCTCAGACGATCTTGGAGGTGAACATGGTGGATGTGGACGTCCTGGGCTGGTGTGGTTACACGTGGTCTGCGGTTGTGAGGGTGGTTGGATGTACTGCCAAATTCTCTGAAACGCCTTTGGAGACGGCTTATGCTAGAGAAATGAACATTCAATACACGAGCAACAGCTCTGGTTGACATTCCTGCTGTTAGCATGCCAACTGCACGCTCCCTCAAATCTTGCGACATCTGTGGCATTGTGATGTGTGATAAAACTGCACCTTTCAGAGTGGCCTTTTATTGTGGACAGTCTAAGGCACACCTGTACACTAATCATGGTGTCTAATCAGCATCTTGATATGGCACACCTGTGAGGTGGGATGGATTATCTCAGCAAAGGAGAAGTGCTCACTATCACAGATTTAGACTGGTTTGTGAACAATATTTGAGGGAAATGGTGATATTGTGTATGTGGAAAAAGTTTTAGATCTTTGAATTCATCTCGTACAAAATGGGAGCAAAACCAAAAGTGTTGCGTTTATATTTTTGTTGAGTATATGTACAAAGTGCTCCTCAAATTAAAATACAATATAAATGATGAAAGAGTGGAATAAAACCTGTTGAAATATGAATATGATCAATGTATGCTGGTCTAATGTAGTCACAGCCCCCGTAACATAAACTGGTATAGATTATGGATGAACCGTTGGAAACATGAGCTATGCTTTCCCAGCAGCACCCCGCTGCCTTATTCAGACTTCGACATCTGGTTAATTGAATCATGGGGTAAATGGTCATGTAAGGAAATAATGGGGTCACAAACCTTTAACTTGATACTGCCTATGCACATTTGGGCGATGTGTCAGCTTTCACCTTTTTCTTTTTGTTCTGTAATATAAATCTTACAAGAGTTTTGTGAAACATGTCAGACAGAGTGCGATTCACAGTCATGTTTTCACAAATAACATGAACGTTTTGCAATAGCCAACACAAGCACATGATGAGAACTGTGGCGAGTGGAACTGCTACACATTCTATTTCTGAGGGGGAGTTAAAGCCTGCTCTGTTCCAAAAGGAGTCACCAAATGGATACTGGGATGAATGAAAAAATACATGAATATTTGAGCAAAAAGCAGATTTGGCTTATTAAGAATGACTTGGCGTCCATAAGTCTCCTCTGTGGGCTTTGGACTGAGGTATACCTCTGGGATGCCCTGTGATAACAAGAGCTCTCCAACATTTGGATGTTCAGTCGGTTTGCTGGCTCAGAATCACTATGCTGGTTGCCTTCCATGCAATATCTCCCTCAAGACGTCCATAAAACCCAGGGCGTTACAAAGCTAAACACTACCACATGTTCACTTCCGGACACAGACCATCCGGCAGAGCCATGCCATCAGACGCCATAAAATGAGCAGGCCTTGAAGAGGAATAAAAGAAAGTGCAGATGACAGTTCTTCAACAAACATATTAAAAAGCAAAACAACACAAAGTGGAAGAGACAATGTGGAGTCTGGTCCTGCACCAGGCAATTTATTTCCTCAAATACACAATCTGCTTGCAAACATGTGCCCTGCCCTCCATCTCAGGGACACACACAGAGGATTGAGCAATTGGAGAGCTGCCAGACGCTCTAAAGGAGATACAGCCTGATGGATTCTTCAGTCACTGGCAAAGTCATGCCTGCTGTAACATACCAATTCCTTAGAAAAAAAAGCAAGGGGGGGGGGGCTTCAAAGTTTCATATCTTTTTCATTTTGGTAATACAAAATAAGTAACAGTGAATGCATGAAAATAAAATGCACAATGGAGCCAAAGAGAATGAAATATTTTTTTTCTGAAAGTATTTTGTTAAAAAAAACAAAAAAAACAAAACCTTTTTGGTAAAATAGAAAAAGTGCCTGCAGTCACACCTGGAATAAGTAGGGAGACCTCCGAAATTCGAGAGCACATCTACAATTCAAAAATACCAACTGACCAGTGAAATCCAGCTGTGACCAATTTCTTCTATTGACTTGGACTAAACAGAGGTCTCTTTCTCAAACCTAAAGCCAATTTGCTGTGTGGATACACGGTGATCTATCGTTTCTTCCTGCTAGCTTAGCTCTTAAAGGTGTGCTCCCACCCTCAAAAGGTAATTGCCTAAACTAAAGCACCGAAAATCATTTCTTACATTTTCTACTCAGCAAAACTGCCTTGGTGGTACATTCAAAACAAAACAAGAAACAAACAAACAAAATAAAAGACTCAGGACACCTAACATAGGTCGTACCAAAGTTAAGGAAACTCCGTGAAGGGCCCCTTCACACATAGTATGAACTTGGTCAATTACTGTACAACTCCAGGGCGACACACGGCGGAAGAGTCATATGAGCACACCACGAAACATCACGCCGACAGTCAGGCGCGCGCAACGCCGGTGTGACGGTTTGTGCACGCGACGGTGTCTGTTGAGCAGGAACACAATGTCAGCTGCTGCAGCTGCTCGCATTTGTGTGCCATGGGACGAGCTGCACGACATCGCGGTGCTGATGTGGAGGAAATGAAATAAAAAACAGCTGTATAATTAGTGAATATCACTGGGTTGATATAAACAATACATAAAGGGGGACGCAATACAGAACTCCGCGGATAAACAACCCTGGTTAAAAAAAACTAACAAAAAACACCTCTCACGTTATTTGAGTGTGTCCTGATTACCAGATGGAAATTTTACCACTACACTACAATCACTGTCTCATAAAAGCAGCATCAAATGGCTGAAATCAACAAGCAGACAAACATATTTTCTAAAAAAAAAATGCAGAAAAGCGCTGTGATAACTGATCAAACAGCGTCTGCTATGGTGTACTTCTGCTGATATGTGACTGAAAGTGGCGCATCTGTCGTACGTTTGGCGTTATGGTCCTGCGGCACGCCGCTCATTGTCTTCTCAGACAGACGTGACGTTCAGATCGCCTGCTGCATGTCCACATAAACTGATGGCCCGGTCCAGCTGGAACAGCCTGTCAGTGTGCGTGCTCTCCAGGCTGTTGCAGAAGCAATGTATGTTTTTATGTTTTTTGATGTGAGTACAGCAAGCGCACACATGCGCGTGTCCATCAAAACACGGTGCGAGTTCTGCAGCTCTGATGTCCAGGACCAGAGATTTCAACAGCTGCCACGCCCCCGTCCGTTCAGAGCACAGACCAAAGTGTCACTCCGTGATCAGATGAGATTCACCTCGCCTATGGTGGTGGTGGGGTAAACCGCACACATGCATGTGTTGGGGGGGAGCGGGGAGAGCGCGCAATACATGCACACGTGTCGTGGGGGGGACCCGACGGCATGCCACATCTTGGCAACTCCACAGTTGTGTTGAACGTAAGACAAATTTCACTACCAGCAGGACAATGGTTGTCTGCAGACTGTTGTCGTGCCAAGAGTGCAACCGGCCACACATTTTCTAAGTGCCAAATGAGCGGTGATGGATGTTCATGCATGTCAGCTGGAATTTGGTTGACACCTGCCACGAGATGGCCCGATGAGTTTGCACAGCGCACACTCTGCCTCTGAGACACTGGTGTGCGCAAATAGTTGTAGCAACAGGTGTACGAGGCGTTAGAGGCAGGGACAATTTTACACAGTTTGCACACGATTCCTGTGTCATGCACACTTTGTGCGCACTTCAACCAAACTTTGCACTATAATGAAGGGGACCTAAGATTTCAAGTTTCAATTTGTAGCTTTTCTGTTTCTTTTTGCTATGTTGTAGTCAGAAATCACTTGTGTTTTTACTTCTTCTTCTTTTCTAAAGGAGATACAGGTTGATGGATTCTTCAGTTACTGGCAATGCCAAAGTGAAGTATTTGAATGGAGCAGCAGTTATGGGAACAGGCAACACTTTCAACAACACAATTATTATTTTGCCCAAAGACAACGCGGAGGTGAGGAAAGTGGCTACAATGACAACGATGATAGAAAGTGTACAACCCCAATTCCAGTGAAGTTGGGGCCTTGTGTGAAATGTAAATAAAACAGAATACATTGATGTGCAAATCCTCTTCAACCTGTATTCATTCAAAAGATATTTAATGTTCAAACTGATAAACTTTATTGTTTTTGTGAAAATATTTGCTCATTTTGAAATGGATGCCTGCAACATGTTTCAAAAAAGCTGGGACAGTGTGTTACATCACCTTTCCTTCTGACAACACTCAATAAGCATTTGGGAACTGAGGATACTACTTGTGAGTGTCACGATTGGGTATAAAAGGAGCATCCCCAAAAGGCTCAGCCGTTCACAAGCAAAGATGGGGTGAAGATCACCACTTTGGAAACAACTGTGTGGAAAAATAGTCCAACAGTTTAAGAATAATGTTTCTCAACATTCAATTGCAAGGAATTTAGGAATTCCATCATTTACGGTCCATAATGTAATCAGAAGATTCAGAGAATCTAGAGAACTTTCTACACGTAAGTGGCAAAGCCGAAAACCAACACTGAACGCCCGTGACCTTCGATCCTTCAGTCAGCACTGCATTAAAAACCAACATCATTGTGTAAAGGATCTCACCGTGTCGGCTCAGGAACACTTCAGAAAACCATTGTCAGTTAACACAGTTTGTTGCTACATTAACAAATGCAAGTTAAAACTCCACCATGCAAAGTGAAAGCCATATATCAACAACATCCAGAAATGCTGCTGCCTTCTCTGGGCCCAAGCTCATTTGAAATGGACAGAAGCAAAGTGCAAATATTTGCACAAAAACAATAACATTTATCAGTTTGAACATTAAATATCTTGTCTTTGTGGTGCATTCAATTGAATATGGGTTGAAGAGGATTTGCAAATCATTGTATTCTGTTTTTATTTACATTTTACAGAACATCCCAATTTAATTGGATTTTGGGTTGTAAAAGTTGTTAAAATTGTGAGTGAATGTACCCTGGTGTGCGTCAACCAAAACACACTTTCTAAAAATATGCTCACTCGATAGCTACCAATTTATCCAGGGATGAGTTTTAGAGAAGAGGGCTGTTTTCTTTTCCTGATTATCCCTCTACCCACCTACCTACATCAGGGTTTAATTAGCTAAGATTTCCAAGTAGAATGGGTGTGTGTGTGTGTGTGTGTGTGTGTGTGTGTGTGTGTGTGTGTGTGTGCGCGCGCGCGCGCACACGCCTGTGCGTGCATGTGTAGGGAGAAGCGTAAGTCCTACAGTGTGACACTGACCTGTAGCCAATAATGTTTTCAGTATGCAGGGAGCGCCTCCTCCCACGGTTGAAAATACACAGCTGGGCCTGAAGCAGGGCCCAGTGACAAAAACGCCTCCTGTTCTAATTAAGACAACACAGATCTCCTTTAGTGATCGCCTTCCATGTTTCTAAGTGCAGAGGAGGCTCAACATCTCCTGTGGCAAAGCTTAGTTTCCTTCAAATGTGGGAAATCATAGGTGTAATGTCAGTAAATGATTTACTGACAAGCTAAATAATGGTTGCATGAAGAAGTGTTCATGTTGCGCATTGAGATTAAATATGACATTTCTTGACTCATGCATCAGTCTAATGCAGGAGCGCCTTATGCTTTAAGAAGAGCTAAACCATCCATAGACATTTGAACAGATGTTTAGTTATCTAACACATAAGTATTTAATGGCATCACAACTGAAATCTTCCATAATTCTGAGGGAACTGGTTGTTGCAGTATATTCAAGGTCAAAAAGTTGACTTTGGGCTGACATAAAAAACAAAAAAACAAAAACAAAATACCAGTAAACATCACATCAAAGAGAAAGATGAACAATGTCAAGCTAATGCACAACTCAAAATCAATAGTTCTGAGTATTGTCCATGACCTTGTGGTTGGGAAAGTACATTTAATCTGGTTGCATCTTGACATAAGTATAGACGCTTAAGTTATCTCTCTCAGAGAGTGTGGGAAAGCTCAGAGTTTGCCTATTAAATTACTCATGGAAAGATGCTGCTATGGGTCAATGATTGGACTGAGCCTGACAGTCAGTCCATTCACTGGCAGCACATTGTGACCCAGTGTGTTTGAGCAGTGGTGGATCCACACTAGTTGATGGCACATATAGCTGGTCCTGGCATCTGTTAGGACCCAGGCATACTGTCCAACCCTTAACATTCAGTGGACAACACTGAACTTGGGCTTGCGTCACCATGAAGAGACAAAGAACAGAGATTTGACAGTATGGCCATTCCATGGACAGCTGGCAGGAATACTGAAGTCCCCGTGGTGTCTATTACTTCTCCCAGCAACGTCTGCTACAAAGACACACATTCAGACAGGGACTCCAGAGTATGCAAAAACGCTAAAACAGATGGCGATTTTAAGATGACCAGGAGTACAGGTATCTTTAAAGAAGTATTTCAAAACTATAGAAAATATGCTTGTGAGCTGCCATACCAGGGAATATCAATCAGTTTTACCTTGGTGCATTGAGAGGACAGAGAGGTCCAAGACATGTTTAATCTCAGATAATGCAAAAGAAACCAAACTACATTAAAAACTCTTTTACATGTGCAATCATATTTTGAACATCAAGAAACAGCATTTCAATGGAAAGACTATCTGAGGCCTTCACAAAAGACAAATGCTAGTATTGACTGTATTGTCTTGTACAACTACAAGCTTTGTACTCAACAAAATAAACAGAATAAACACCAACTAGCTTTTCCCCCCATATCATCTAATGAAACAGTTTATTGGGAAAGCTCACAGAAATACAGGTTTCCTCAAAGTCCAGTTTAAATCCCATTAATACTGGAGTATTAAGTTAAATATTTTGACAATGTTGTGTTCTGTGGTTTATAAATTTCAAATGTGCCTCTGCAACAGAACTTTGGAATGGAATTATAAATATTCAACATGCCATTTATACTTAAGTAAAACAGTATTCTTTGTGAGGAATTTGTACTACTTTAAAGAACAGCTGACAGACCTGTACTTTGACAGGTTTCGCACATTTCTGAGCTGCTTTCTTTGGATCTCACTTATGCATCTTATAAGTGCTTTCTCTCATCTCTTGTTTGTGAAATGCTTATTTGACATTTATCCATGAAAACATGCAAAACACAAAAGAAACTATGAAAAAATGTTTTGATTCAATTTGCATTATTTCTCAAGAGACTTAGCATCATCCTGGTTTATTCAAAATCTATCAAAATCATTGTGTGTGTTAATGGGTTTGTCTGGGCCTCATAATGAAAATATTTGTCATTCCAGGATTCAAACCTACTTTGTTGGAGATGGCCATCAGACAGAATAAATATTCTGGCATACTGTATGTGGAAATATTCTAGATAAGCCTTCATTACTCTACTAATGAGGTACTGTGACTGGCTTTGTTCAATAATTTATATGTCCTTTAGCTGGATATAACCAAAATATATGTGAGGATTTCAGTGAAATTTGGTGGCGAAGTAGACAGTGGGTTATAGAATAGGTGAACAGATTTTAAATGAGACCTAGCCTCATTTATAATTTAAAAATCTATCATCTAAATTCCTGTGTTATTTGTACTTTTGCATAGTAGCATCACCACCTGAACTCATTTAAGGACAGATAAACACTGGATTGCTGGACCTTGACAGATGTAAGTGCTCTCTGAGAGGCCTCTAGCTCTTAATGTCATGACACTAAAGACCAGACAAATCACAGTTGAACTACAGCTACAGAACACCATGCTGAAGGATATTCACAAAACATTTAGGAGCATCATCCTTATCCAAGAGGATGTTGCCTTTCTCAAATATGAAATGCTGCTGGGTATCAGTCCAGTTAAAGATGGTTGCAAATGAACAGTTTTGAAGTGGGCATGTCCTGAAGGACAGAGAGTGGTGTAAACCCTGGGCATGGTTGGCTCGTCAACGATCCACACATAACAACTGAAACTGGCCACACAAACTCCTCAGCAAGGCCCACACCACTTCTAGTTGAAAGACAAAATTGTGAACATGTCATGTTTTATGAGACAACAGCACAAACGTGGGCAAGCAAAGGGCAGGTGATAATAATACAGCAGGTATGAAGTTTGGGCTTTTTTTCAGCTTGGTTTTTTTAAAAACTTCAAGGGACACACAGCAATTTCAATACTCCCTAATTAACAATGCAAGGCCACAAAGTGAAAAGTCAACGCATGTTAAAATAAGACTGTTAACATGGTGGCGGCTGAGCATAAATATCAGAGAGCTATGTCAGACACGTGTTAGGTAAATGAAAATTCAGTAAGGCATGTCTTCTAGAATATATTCCATTTCTAAGTTAGAACTCTACTAGTGTATACTAAGGTATATCTAAATATCTGAATGTCTAAGAGGACAATATCCTGCTTTGGTAAAATGCTGCTTTGGTAAAAGTTCTTTCTGATAAAATTTCAAGGTATGTGATAGCTAATTTCAGAATGCAGTCACCAAGTCATAAAACGGACAGTGTCTAGGTTTATTAATCAAGGGCCATAACTCTACCAAAATGTGTCAATCTTAGACAATATTACAATATGCGTATTACCTAACTATAACAAAGAATTGTACCAAGTTTCCCCAAATTCCTACGAAAATTGTGATAGGAGTTAATGTTAGAATGCAGGCACCCGGTCATGAAACTGACAGAGTGTAGGTTTGTTCATCAAGGGCCATATCTCTGGTCAAATGGGCCCAACTCAAACAATATGACAATATGCACATTACCACATTATAAAGGACTTGTATTTCAAAAATTTCCTCAGCGTGGGATAAAAAACAACTTCCTTGAAACTGTTACAATGAATGAAAACAATGAGTAATGAGATTAAAAAAACAAACAAACAAAACAAAACTATAATTACCTGAGGAGACTAATTACCCAATGTGTTTGTTTGTTTTGAAGCCGCTAAAAATCAAAATGTGGTTTTCAGACTATGGAAAAAAGAGGAAATGGCCCCAAATCACTTTTCTTCTTGTCTTTTTTAATCTTTTTCTAAAGGTTCTACTTTTATTTTACTCTCAAGCATCACTGGTTCATGATGTCACCAAGTAAAAATGGCTTGTGAAAGTGAGCGTTACGCAACTGGAGGTAGAAATCATTCTTCTTGGAGAAGAAAGGGACAAACAAGCTAAAATTTTGAGTGATGGTCATGTGTTCACTGTATATTTATGTACTGGAAATGTGTTTTTATCCAATGCAATGTCCAGTGATCTCTTACATTCAACCATGCCGATGCCAGCTGTTTCTGCACACTAGAAGCAATTTGTGGTTCAGTGTTTCTCAAGGATAGTTTGACTCAGGGGGTAGCTGAGGATCAAAAAATAACACTTTGGTTATGATAGCCCACTCTGCCACTTCAGCCAGAGCCACCACTTCTATACTTAAGCATATTTGTGTATTGCCAAGTGTGACAGGATTTTATTTTACTGAAAAAAAAAAAAGAAAAATTACACCAAATAAATAAATAAATAAATGCGGCAAGTTTAACTTGGCAAAGATCTATGGATATAGCAACACACAAAAGGTTGTCTAACAAGACATGTTTATATTTTATTTTTAAGAAATGCGCTCAAGTACTATCTCTTCTTCTTTTGAAGGTTAACCGATAGGTTGATCCAATTTGTCTACTGAGGCGTGAAAGGACTTAAGAAATACTTCACATTTCTGTACTGGAAAATGTCAAGGTGTGCAAAGAGATGAGGACAAGGGAAGGGGGAAATGACTTTTTCTCATTTTGGCAGCTTGACTCCACACTTGTTAACAGCAATAGGTTTATCCTCGGCAATCAATGCTGGGAGAGATATATATACAGTTTAAATGTAACTCCCCAATCGCATGGAAGACAGCTGCTGCAATATCTGCCACTAATACATGTGCGCCCGACCACCGCCCTTAACGGCAAACATCGCCCCCATAAAAACACAGAGAGACAAAAAAATAAAATAAAAAGAGAGGAATGTGGCTGAGGCTATTAAAGCTCACATCATGTCACCTGCTGATGATTATTCTTCATACAGCTGCGGAGGAACATGTACTGGTGGCAAGAAGGCATCAAAGCAGGCAAGCTCTGATTAATCGTGCATTATTCACCACCTAGCAATGGAGTTAAAATCAAGGCAAGGAGAAAATGAGCACTCTGTCATGCACTGCATATGAATTCCAAAAAACTCAGACAAGCATACATACACATGCACACACAAAAAAAAAAAAACACACACACACTACATCAGGGCATAACAGGAGGTGGGTAACTATATATATATATATATATATATATATATATATATACACACACACACACACACACACACAACTGTGTTTCCAGGGGGGATCCATGCACTGCAATGCTTGTAAAATAAGTTGGAATAACGTGTGAATCCAGAATGACTTAAGAATCTTAGGCCTCAACAATTTTTAGAAGAGGAACTTAACCTTTTTATTTCCTGTTTATTATGTAATTATAGTAATGTTAATTTACTATCTTAATGCATTTATTAATTGTTTAGGTTGTTGTTGTTATCATATACACACTATTATTATTATCATCATCATCATTATTATTAGCAGAATTATTATTATTGTTATATTTTAGTATTACTTCTATTTCCTCATTTGATTTTTAAACGGACAACAATGGAAATAAGTGTTTTCACTTTCTCATGTCATCCATGTATTTTTAACGTATTTACAATTATATTATGCAACTTAGATTGAACTTGCTAAATGAAATCACGCATTCACACTTTTAATATCAACATGATTTACTTGCCCCCTGCTGGAATGGTGCATGAGTCCAGAATGTACTTGGCAACATCTATAGTTCAGTATCTGTAGCTTCTAGAAAAATATCTGTACTATCAACCTTCTGTTTTGGCGGCGGCCATCCTTGGCCCAAAATACAGAAGCATACCAAATGGCAAATGTCAGCTGTCCACAGTTTCTCCGTGATCAAAGTTTTACACACACACACACACACACACACACACACACACACACACACACACACACACACACACACACACACACACACACACACATACACACAGCTTTTGGTCTTTTCTGCATTATGCAGAAAATTGGTCATTTCTCCAAAAATATTTGTCCTATCAGCTTTCTGTTTTGCAGTGTTCATCCTTGACCCAAAAGACATAAGCATACCAAACATATATATATATATATATATATATATATATATATATATATATATATATATATATATATATTTGAGATTAGGGCCATTGCCCAAGGGACCTTTGTGTTTTTCCGGTCTGAATCAGAGATTGAGCCGAGGATCCTCTGAACACAAATCCATTGCTTCAGCCTCTGCCTGCTACTTTGGTGATTTGAGAGACGTAATCCTCAGTGCACACCATCAGTCGATCAGGTTGCTCCTTTTTGTTTTGGGTAATATGGAGTTTGCACATTTTTATGCAGGCAAACCTTTAGTAATTCTGACCCTGAGTGCATGAAGATCATGCCAAGACAAAAACACAAAAGTGACACAGTTCTAAGCCCCACATTTTTTTCTTTTTCCTTCTTCTTTGCAGAGCCACCCCCAAAATTGTTATGATTTGTATTGCAGGTTAGTCTCAATGTTCTCGCCAAGCTGTGTGAAAACTTGTTTATCATTTTTTAATCAATAATCTTAACAATTCAACAAACTGACAAGGAACACATATGGGAGAACTTTTGTCAGACGGAGTAAAAAAAGAAATCTTGTAAACAAACAGGAAAGAATGATTATATTAAGTGATTAAAAAAAAATACATTTAATGGAGCTATTCCACAGAGCTCTGTTCCTTCCCGCTTCATCATGAATAGCAAATGAGGGTGCGTTTTGAAGCAACATAGTAACTTCTTGATCCATCTTTGTCGAGCTTGAACAAACCTGATATACACAGTAGTTACAGCCATCATCGGCAGCAGTTTTGAAATCAGTGTGAAATTTTCAAGCTGTTCAAAAATTTCATCCTGATTCGCCAAATCATCGCTAGTGCGTGGCAACATCCGGGTATCCATAGTTTTAACAGCTGCAATCATGGTCAACAACATCTTTAAATAGGGTAGTCCTAGTAAGTATTGCTTTAAACTTTTTTGCTCATGCTCTACTGGGGTAAATTTGAAGGAGAAGCAGCGTTTGTTGCGGCTCTGGCTGAGGGCGCAGTTCCTCACCTTCCTTTTTGTGTGGACTGCCAGGTCTGTGTTTTATAAGCCAGCCTGTTAGGAGGCAAGCGGAGTCAGCCGTTCCATCCCGTTTTTGCACTTTATCTGATTGTAATAGGATGGTGCCATATGAAATAGGGGTGTAAGCAGTGTTAAACAGACATAAACAGGCTGCATCACATTCTTCATTATGATTCTGTGATACAAAAAGAACCTAAAACTAAATCTGACTCATATTAAAATATAAAGTTACAACTCTGTATGGAAAGCACACTTCTATTTCTGCCTCTCCATGCCTGAAACCTGACTTCGTTGGCCTTTAACTGGACTTTTGTGGTCTATGTGGTGCTCAAATTCAACACACTACTCATATGGTAGATGGTGTGTTTACAAGTCCTGCTGCTACCCTGCTGTCTGGATGACTTGGTTAAGATTTTGTATTGACCTGTTGGGAATGAACAAGATGCTGAGGCACTGAGTCAGTGGAGTATCTCTTGTAAACTCATAAAGTAAAGCCTGCGAAAGGAAAGATGAGTCCAATTAAAGACCCCACAGCCAACCTACACATTTACCTTTACTGTACTTACCCTACAATGGTGAAATAATGACAAAAACAGCTGGTCATCTCAACTGCATAAAAACTGCAGTAACTGGCACATCTGGGTAAAGCATATTCAACGTGTTACCATGGTGGGCACAGCTAACCAAAAGGGTAGCTTCGATAACCACTAATCTGTAACTGCATTTGTAAAAAAAGGTATTTATTAACGACTTATACAAAACTATATAAAGTGACAATTTGTTAATACTCGATTAAAACACTACTGGACATAGCCACATGAGGGTGCCCTTGCGCCATGTAGTTCAGTAGACAGACGCAGCTGTCTGGCAGTAGTGTTAACAAATTATTTTAAATAGTTTAGTATAAATCATTAATAAATGCCTTTTTTTTTACAAATGAAAAAATGATATATTTGAAATCCACATTTATTTGTAAAAACCAACACACACGTTACAGTAATGTGTTTGTTGGTTTTTTAATAAACCGGCAACCAGTGAAGGAGACTCATTTTTCCCATAATGCCTTTTGGCACATGTGTCTGTTAAAACCACAAACCTTCAGAATTTAGCGCATTCCTTTAAAAGATATGTCATATGTGTCATATTTACTTTCTGTAAAAACGACAGAGGTACCGTTAATATCAATAACTGTCTGGAGTTAATTGTTTCTGAATAAAACCATAAGTGAAAAGTGTGTTGCGCTTCATGTCCCCTCCACAATGACCCCGTCTTTTTGCATGTTGAAACTAAATGACTTTATTCTTCCTTTGGGGTAACAGCAGCCAGCTTGCTCCACTGTCTTCTGTTGAGGAAGGACTGAACTCACAGCCATCTGACTATTGCAAGACATGCAACAAGTAAGTACTAAAATGTAGAATTTTGATTTACTATGCCAGCAAAAAAATTAATAAATAAATAAATAAGTTAGTGGATTGAAAGTTATTGGACCTAAATTTAGTGGAAACTAAGTGGTTCGCTGATGGTTTTCAAAATTAGCTGAAAAGCTAATCTGCTAACAAAAAAGTTAGCTTCACTAATTCGCAATTAGCGGATTAGTGCAACTGTGCCCACCACCGCATGTTACATTAAGAGGGGAGTGGCTCCTCTAAATGCAGTGTCTCTGGAGTGGATAGATGAGAGAGAGAGCGAGAGAGAGAGAGAGAGAGATTTATGAGTGACAGTGAAGGTGTCAGGAAGTGTGTTAGTAGCTATGGTGACAACAGAAAAGAGGCGTGCAATTTTTAGTGAACACTCACATACCCCAACACCCCAGTCTCATTTATTTATTTATTTGTTTTACGTGATACAGCCACGAAATGCATCACATTTTTATGACACAGTAAAGTTTAGTTCACTATTTTTCACTCTAATGCTAATCCTAACCCTACCCACCCCAGTGACACCACACAATTCGTGATACTGTCATGAAATAATTTTATGATACATCACGAAATTACCAGTTCCCAGTTTCCCCAGTTTCCCCATGTCTCTGATTTAAAAGGAGCAGGCAGGTCATCTCTTGCTCCTATGAATTGTTAGTTTCCACCATGTCAATGAATGTAACAGGCTCAGACAAGTCCGATAAGAATTTGTGTGTGTTAAATTTGGTCGCATGTTACATTTTTACAGAGCATATTCTCTGGATGACTGCCTGCACCAAGCTGTAACATCCATACAAATGTAGTTACTGCGACAGTATAGTGTCAACATCCAAATACTTATGGACATGGAGCCAACATAAATCTGGTAGTTGGAAAAAAGAAATAACATCTGTAGCCACATTACTACAGATGGGTGACTGTGAGGAGGAAGCGTAGCCCTAAACAGAAGCCCCGTGTACACCGCCAACCCGTTCACATTTCTAACCGTTTTTCCCCACTCGACGACACACCCGCCGAGGATCAAACTCTGGTTATTGGCGACTCTGTTTTGAGAAATGTGAAGTTAGCGACACCAGCAACCATAGTCAATTGTCTTCCGGGGGCCAGAGCAGGCGACATTGAAGGAAATTTGAAACTGCTGGTTAAGGCTAAGCGTAAATTTGGTAAGATTGTAATTCACGTCGGCAGTAATGACACCCGGTTACGCCAATCGGAGGTCACTAAAATTAACATTAAATCGGTGTGTAACTTTGCAAAAACAATGTCGGACTCTGTAGTTTTCTCTGGGCCCCTCCCCAATCAGACCGGGAGTGACATGTTTAGCTGCATGTTCTCCTTGAATTGCTGGCTGTCTGAGTGGTGTCCAAAAAATGAGGTGGGCTTCATAGATAATTGGCAAAGCTTCTGGGGAAAACCTGGTCTTGTTAGGAGAGACGGCATCCATCCCACTTTGGATGGAGCAGCTCTCATTTCTAGAAATCTGGCTAATTTTCTTAAATCCTCCAAACCGTGACAATCCAGGGTTGGGACCAGGAAGCAGAGTTGTAGTCTTACACACCTCTCTGCAGCTTCTCTCCCCCTGCCATCCCCTCATTACCCCATCCCCGTAGAGACGGTGCCTGCTCCCAGACTACCAATAACCAGCAAAAATCTATTTAAGCATAAAAATTCAAAAAGAAAAAATAATATAGCACCTTCAACTGCACCACAGACTAAAACAGTTAAATGTGGTCTATTAAACATTAGGTCTCTCTCTTCTAAGTCCCTGTTGGTAAATGATATAATAATTGATCAACATATTGATTTATTCTGCCTAACAGAAACCTGGTTACAGCAGGATGAATATGTTAGTTTAAATGAGTCAACACCCCCGAGTCACACTAACTGTCAGAATGCTCGTAGCACGGGCCGGGGCGGTGGATTAGCAGCAATCTTCCATTCCAGCTTATTAATTAATCAAAAACCCAGACAGAGCTTTAATTCATTTGAAAGGTTGTCTCTTAGTCTTGTCCATCCAAATTGGAAGTCCCAAAAACCAGTTTTATTTGTTATTATCTATCGTCCACCTGGTCGTTACTGTGAGTTTCTCTGTGAATTTTCAGACCTTTTGTCTGACTTAGTGCTTAGCTCAGATAAGATAATTATAGTGGGCGATTTTAACATCCACACAGATGCTGAGAATGACAGCCTCAACACTGCATTTAATCTATTATTAGACTCTATTGGCTTTGCTCAAAAAGTAAATGAGTCCACCCACCACTTTAATCATATCTTAGATCTTGTTCTGACTTATGGTATGGAAATAGAAGACTTAACAGTATTCCCTGAAAACTCCCTTCTGTCTGATCATTTTTTAATAACATTTACATTTACTCTGATGGACTACCCAGCAGTAGGGAATAAGTTTCATTACACTAGAAGTCTTTCAGAAAGCGCTGTAACTAGGTTTAAGGATATGATTCCTTCTTTATGTTCTCTAATGCCATATAACAACACAGTGCAGAGTAGCTACCTAAACTCTGTAAGTGAGATAGAGTATCTCGTCAATAGTTTTACATCCTCATTGAAGACAACTTTGGATGCTGTAGCTCCTCTGAAAAAGAGAGCTTTAAATCAGAAGTGTCTGACTCCATGGTATAACTCTCAAACTCGTAGCTTAAAGCAGATAACCCGTAAGTTGGAGAGGAAATGGCGTCTCACTAATTTAGAAGATCTTCACTTAGCCTGGAAAAAGAGTCTGTTGCTCTATAAAAAAGCCCTCCGTAAAGCTAGGACATCTTTCTACTCATCACTAATTGAAGAAAATAAGAACAACCCCAGGTTTCTTTTCAGCACTGTAGCCAGGCTGACAAAGAGTCAGAGCTCTATTGAGCTGAGTATTCCATTATCTTTAACTAGTAATGAGTTCATGACTTTCTTTGCTAACAAAATTTTAACTATTAGAGAAAAAATTACTCATAACCATCCCAAAGACGTATCGTTATCTTTGGCTGCTTTCAGTGATGCCGGTATTTGGTTAGACTCTTTCTCTCCGATTGTTCTGTCTGAGTTATTTTCATTAGTTACTTCATCCAAACCATCAACATGTTTATTAGACCCCATTCCTACCAGGCTGCTCAAGGAAGCCCTACCATTATTTAATGCTTCGATCTTAAATATGATCAATCTATCTTTGTTAGTTGGCTATGTACCACAGGCTTTTAAGGTGGCAGTAATTAAACCATTACTTAAAAAGCCATCACTTGACCCAGCTATCTTAGCTAATTATAGGCCAATCTCCAACCTTCCTTTTCTCTCAAAAATTCTTGAAAGGGTAGTTGTAAAACAGCTAACTGATCATCTGCAGAGGAATGGTCTATTTGAAGAGTTTCAGTCAGGTTTTAGAATTCATCATAGTACAGAAACAGCATTAGTGAAGGTTACAAATGATCTTCTTATGGCCTCAGTGTTGCTTTTGATACTGTTGACCATAAAATTTTATTACAGAGATTAGAGCATGCCATAGGTATTAAAGGCACTGCGCTGCAGTGGTTGGAATCATATTTGTCTAATAGATTACAATTTGTTCATGTAAATGGGGAATCTTCTTCACAGACTAAAGTTAATTATGGAGTTCCACAAGGTTCTGTGCTAGGACCAATTTTATTCACTTTATACATGCTTCCCTTAGGTAGTATTATTAGACGGTATTGCTTAAATTTTCATTGTTACGCAGATGATACCCAGCTTTATCTATCCATGAAGCCAGAGGACACACACCAATTAGCTAAACTGCAGGATTGTCTTACAGACATAAAGACATGGAAGACCTCTAATTTCCTGCTTTTAAACTCAGATAAAACTGAAGTTATTGTACTTGGCCCCACAAATCTTAGAAACATGGTGTCTAACCAGATCCTTACTCTGGATGGCATTACCCTGACCTCTAGTAATACTGTGAGAAATCTTGGAGTCATTTTTGATCAGGATATGTCATTCAAAGCGCATATTAAACAAATATGTAGGACTGCTTTTTTGCATTTACGCAATATCTCTAAAATCAGAAAGGTCTTGTCTCAGAGTGATGCTGAAAAACTAATTCATGCATTTATTTCCTCTAGGCTGGACTATTGTAATTCATTATTATCAGGTTGTCCTAAAAGTTCCCTAAAAAGCCTTCAGTTAATTCAAAATGCTGCAGCTAGAGTGCTGACGGGGACTAGAAGGAGAGAGCATATCTCACCCATATTGGCCTCTCTTCATTGGCTTCCTGTTAATTCTAGAATAGAATTTAAAATTCTTCTTCTTACTTATAAGGTTTTGAATAATCAGGTCCCATCTTATCTTAGGGACCTCGTAGTACCATATCACCCCAATAGAGCGCTTCGCTCTCAGACTGCAGGCTTACTTGTAGTTCCTAGGGTTTGTAAGAGTAGAATGGGAGGCAGAGCCTTCAGCTTTCAGGCTCCTCTCCTGTGGAACCAGCTCCCAATTCAGATCAGGGAGACAGACACCCTCTCTACTTTTAAGATTAGGCTTAAAACTTTCCTTTTTGCTAAAGCTTATAGTTAGGGCTGGATCAGGTGACCCTGAACCATCCCTTAGTTATGCTGCTATAGACGTAGACTGCTGGGGGGTTCCCATGATGCACTGTTTCTTTCTCTTTTTGCTCTGTATGCACCACTCTGCATTTAATCATTAGTGATCGATCTCTGCTTCCCTCCACAGCATGTCTTTTTCCTGGTTCTCTCCCTCAGCCCCAACCAGTCCCAGCAGAAGACTGCCCCTCCCTGAGCCTGGTTCTGCTGGAGGTTTCTTCCTGTTAAAAGGGAGTTTTTCCTTCCCACTGTGGCCAAGTGCTTGCTCACAGGGGGTCGTTTTGACCGTTGGGGTTTTACATCATTATTGTATGGCCTTGCCTTACAATATAAAGCGCCTTGGGGCAACTGTTTGTTGTGATTTGGCGCTATATAAAAAAAAAATTGATGAAATTGATTGATTACTGCACAGTTATAATTATAGCTTTTGCGCCATACTGGACTTGATGTTGATGCTGCTCGTGCTTTTTAGAAGTTGTACTGGTGCAGTGATCAAACGGTTCTACTCCAAGCCTTTCTGCCACTGAACACAAACTACATAAGAGCAAATACATGTTCAATGACATCTCACACACTGTTGCTCACTCATTCACTCACTCACACCTCCCAGTCATTCCAGCTGGCCTTGATGTCGACAGGGTGACAGTATGTCTCAGACCCGTTGAGACGACCACCTATGAAGAAATACATACATGTACACAGGCGCATGTAAGCATGAACACACAAACGCAAATAAAGAATGAAATGCGACAAAATTAAAACAAAGAATTCATGTACATTCTCAAAGAAAAACTGTAGCTTTTTGAACATGCAGTTTCGTCACTCACACTCTGAAGTGGAGAAAAATAAGAAAACTGAAAAGCATTGTGCAAGCACCAGGTGGTATCTTCAGCCAAGTGTCAGTGTCAGGTGCATTTCATGGGTGGTGCCTGACAAATAAAGTGCAAGGGCACACGTTTGAGACAAATTGGAGATTCATCAAAAACATAATGTGCATAAATTAAAAAAAAAATCCTTTCCAGCTACCATGAATACAGAATTAAATTGAAGTAAAAGAACCTGTACTAAAAAATAATCACAAACAAGACACATCTTTATATGTATAATCTGCTTATGCTATGCATGCTATCTTTCAAATTCCTGCTATACTGCACAATGCACACATGACAGCAGATACAACATGCGGTGCACATGAAACATTTTTTTTTTTTTGTGAGATCATGCTATTAAGCACTTTCCCACACAAGCACATCACCATCTAGCAGGCGAAAGCTGCCAGGCAATGGCGCACAGTGCACTGCACCTTACCATTCCAAGTTCTGCAATCTGGGGCCTCTAAATAAATGATAGTTCTACATTTGAAATGCTTTCAAGATAGCACTCTTGCGAAACTGCACCACCTAAAATACTGTCATTACAGCTCTAAAAGGCAGAGTTTGTGGTGCTTTGACATGTAAGTACATCACTTTAGCAATTTGCCGTTCTGAATGGTTATTGCTGACATTCTCTTAAGCACCACTGTCTGAAATGATGGGCTCTACCTGAAAAATGTGTCCATTTAAATCAACACATACTGTAGCAACATATACACTAACAAGTACTGCACATTTCTCAGTTTTATCAATGGTTTACAGTGCAGTGCACTCACCACCATTACATACCCATTTAATACCTCTACCACCTCACAGAGGAGTGTGGAGGTTATTTACTTGTGTGCACATGAAATTTTGTGGAGATTATCCTTGGCTCAATTACTAGCGCTCTGCCACCTGTCACACCATGATGGAAAATTCCACCTTGATTTAAATTAACAAGGCATGTAACAACAAAAGAGAAAGAATACTATTTTAGGTTCAACTGTACACCTGATTTTGGAGATGATATTGCCATCAAATGTAACCGCAAGTGTTCCCTGGGTGGGGAGTGAGGAGACATTGGAAAGTGGAAACCCTAACAACAAAAACAAATCTGGCTGATGATCTTGTGCAGCTACACAGTAAAATCACCAGTGTAAAACTAAAACTGACTGTTAAATTAACCCTGACAGTGTAGAGTGGGACCATATGTACACTGTCAGGGTTAATTTAACACTGGTGATTTTACTGTGTAGAACAGTGGTGTCCAAACTATTCCAGAAAGGGCCGAGAGGGTGCAGGTTTTCTTTGCAGCCACTGACTCCAGCAGGTGATTTCACTGATTAACATCACTTTGAGCAGGTGGGATGAGTTTATCAGTGAACTCACCTGCTGGAGTCAGTGGCTGCAAAGAAAACCTGCACCCTCTCGGCCCTTTCTGGAACAGTTTGGACACCATTGGTGTAGAAGAATGAGAATGTCTCCATTTTACTGCTCAAAAAAAAAGTATGGTAATACCAAGGCAAAATGTAAGCTGGTTGTTGATATTTGTCAGTTTTATTTGGAGAAAAGAGGGACTTATGGGAAAGAATTTCAAAATTATGTGACCTTTTCTCATCTGCCATAATCCAACTTCTTTCTCTGAAGGTTCACTGAGAACCTATCAACTGTCATTATGCTAATTTTTCATGAGGAAAGAAATTACACAAGGTCTTGTTGGTTTCCATATGTACCACATCGAAAAAAGTATTTGTCCTCTAATGACTTTGACATTTTTATTTATTTATGCTATAAAATAAATAAATGTTCAATATAGATATATAGTATCACGTAATAGTCTTTAAAGTAATGTTGTTTAAATTAGCAAGGTCTACAGACTTGCAGACGTATGGGAAACTGAGCTTCGCTGTTGCTGCAAGAAGAAACCTTATGCCCTCACAGGCAAGATGTAAACACTTGTCAAGCACATTTACATGTCTAATTCTATTTCTGTTATGTTATCTTGTTTTCATTTCATGTTTTCTGTTTCTTCTGTTTTGCAAAGCTTTGTAAAAACCTTGTAACTGTTAGAATTGCCTATAAAGTGGGTCACCCATCTGAGTCTGGTCTGCTTGAGGTTTCTTCCGCAATATCATCAGCGAGAGATTTTCCTTACCACTGTTGCCCGTGTGCTTGCTCTAGGGGTTGGTAAGGTTAGACCTTACATGTGTGAAGTGCCTTGAGGCAGCTTTGCGGTGATTTGGCCCTATATAAACTGAAATAAATTGACATTGAAATTTATATTGTTACATATTTCAGATCAAGTTTGCTTTCACTTTGAGGTTAAAGATTTTTTTTAAATACCTTATAAAGGCATGTTTACCATTTGATGTCAGAGGAAACGTAAAAGTTCAAGGTGTGAGAAAACTTTTTTAAAGCAGTCTATCGTAACATGATTCAGGCTGATGCTTGAAGCAGCAAAGGGACCGGAATGGAGTAGTTGAGAGATCTGACAGCACAGGATAAGCCTTTCCTTGGAAGACAGTAGTAAAAGAAAGAGAAGAACATCTTGAAAGAGATACACAGTATGGTTATCTTCTGTGGCCACAGGGACTGTAAAGCAGTATTGTGTGTGTGGGTTTCTGAACACGAAGTAACCTGATTGACACTCACTGCCTGATCAAATTATTGTTTTCCTCTTGTCGAGATGATTCACATTTGTGTTGTAAGTGAAATGTATCTGATCTGACCATTCTAACAGCTGTCACATCACAACAGATCAGATACAAGTCAGATCTAAAAACAAATATGCAAGACGTACAAATCAATACAAAAATAAATCTGTTTTGGTTTGCTCACACCATTCAGAAAAGATGACATCTGACTATTCTGATTGTTCTCACAGCCGTCACACTGACAAGAGATCAGATATAAATCAGATCTAGTCTGAGTAAGTATGATACTCAAAAAATCCAACACAGTCCACAATGTAATCAGATCTGTGACACACACACGCACGCACGCACGCACACACACACACACACACACAGATTCAGGTCACTTCTGCAGGTAATGTGAACTTTGTTGGGTTGTATGTAGAAAAATCTGGATGTGTGCGCTTGATGTAAGACAGACTTTCATTCTAATGCATCATGAGCACTTCATGCTGTTGCCTCATCTTTTTCAGCCCAGGAGCTGTTATCTGTGACAGCACTGGAGTCTGGTTAACTCAGGTCACTGGTGAGGTACACAAAGAAAAACATTCCTACACTAAATAGGACAGGGAGTAAAAATAGTATTCAAGTTTATTGAGGTTTTAATCTGTTTATCTTATGTCAGAAAAAAACTAATCTGGGGAAACTTGAGGAGATCTAAATCATTGACTATTTTTAGCTATGACTTAGATAAGTTGCACCTAAAAACACCTGCATCATACACACAGTCAGGTCCATAAGGATTTGGTTAATGACAGTTCAAAAATTGCTTGTGAAGAAGTGGCACAAATGCAGGAAGTTTTAAAGTGCACAAATTACAAACACAAATATTACAGCGTGCTGGTTCGAGTAAAAAAAAAATCATCATAAAATAAGGTACAAACTATCTCGACGTTTTAAACACAAGCAAAAAACCGTGACCACATTTGAGCGGACGGAAAAGCATCGGATTCCACCTTAGCAGTTTGTAAGTCCAAATTCCCTCTGAAAATTCTCAAACTTAAATCAAAACAGGCACAGAGAAAATAAATCAAAAAGGCCTTTAAGAGCCATATCACTGCATAGACGAGCAGCCAATTTCAGACATCCAGGTGGCAGCGAGTGTTTTTGTGACTTCCCTGAGCAGCGACAATTAGCGTCATCCTCCAGGACTTCAAGCCCTCCCTCTGTTCACCAAAACCTCCAGTCAACACTCCCTTGGGGATCCAAGCACCTGGCCCAGAGTTTCATATTCCTCTCAGGTGTGAAGCCGCAGCAATGCACTAGCCTGATATGTACGCATATTAAGTACTGTATTGCCATTCTATTTTCCAATAGCTGGTATTTTACTTTCAAAGCAGGTCACCACTGAAGGACAGAGCACCTTTCCTGCCTACCAATTTCATCAGACAGAGCACGCACACTCTATATACCGCTGTCAGGATTACAGGGTTTGTTTATATTTTGAGCCATATTTTGTGTATGCTCATGTCATTGTCGTAAAATTTTTTCTGTATCTTACTCATCTTCAAGACATTTATTCCTCACATAATTCCCAAACTTGGAGCACCTGTCCTTCTCAGTAATTGTCCACACTGTCCATCCTCTACTTCTGTTGTAGGCACTTGTCATGTTATCACAGCTGGGATCTCACAGGGAGTATTCCCAATGGTCCATCATGGGCTTCTGTCTTATGGGATTCCACACTTTCTTTGTAAAGCAGCAGAGGAAACCCACGCTGACTCCATGTCCCAGGAGAACCCAGACCACTGTGGAAGGTAAACCCATTGCTTACAAAATCAGTCTGGAATCATGACAGATACTATTTCATGTAGCATGGCTCCAACCTTCCATGAAACCAGCCTCGACATCCGTTACGCCTCACATCTGTTCTGGGCCCTGCTTTCCAAAAGCATCTTATGGACAAGGTGATCGTAAATTCATTCTCACAAAGCCCCATCATCAAAAGACGGATGTCCCAGGAGCGTTTTTGCTACGATACTAAAATTATTGTGCATTAACAAGTGATTTTCTGACTACTTGTGGAAGGTTAAAAGTAACTCGAGTACCCATAGAAAGCAACAAAATCTTTACTGCTTTGATTCAGTTAGATACATTTGACGTGGATAGCAAAAAACAAGAATGTTACGAAAAAATCCCTTATTTTAATAATATACAGTAATACGCAAAAAAAAAAGTAAAAAACAATCTTAACACAAAGATGCTGCAAAACAATCAGAGCGCTAAGCATTAAAAAAATTATGCTGTGACTTTTATCTTTAAAACTTGTCTAAAAAAACCCCACACAATATCTGTTGATGTATATTGTAGAGGCAAACCTCACATTCTGCAGGCAAGTGTTCAGAATATGTCTTCATTTAATGAGAAATAACCTCACTATTTTGCCATATGTTTGTACCAACCCAGTCTCACGGCAAGCCGTGATTCAGCAGCATGAAATATACATTAATCTACTGGTTTGTGATATTGTGACGAAAAGCACCTCATTTTCGTCACGGCAGCACAAATTCATTCTAATTCTTTCCATGATGGCTGCACAAAATTAAAAGTGAAGCAGGGGGGTCGGGGGGGTTATGGTTAGGGTGGGGGAAGGAGTAGGGTTCGGTTATGGTTAAGGGTTAGGGTGGTTATGGTTAAGCCCTTTTCACACCGGACCCACTTCGACTTGCGTCATGCAGCGTCATGACGACGCAAGGTGGAAGCAACCCAGTACTGAGACGATGCAGCTCAACACCACAACAGCGCGAGGGACGCAAAGGACGAAGTGAATCGGACGCCAAAAAATAAACATTTAATTTTTTTTTTGTCCTGTGCTTGACGCAGAAATTAAGTGGTTTCAGCGCAAGTCAGAGCAACGCAACAGTATTCAACGTGACTGGAAGTCACACCCTCACAATACAATGTTACCCAATGCTAATTTATGATTCCTGCTGTGTTCCTTTGTTCCTGTCATCAGTGGTTGGTCTGTATATGTAAAAAAAAACAACAACACACAAGTTACTGTTACATATGTGTTACAGTAAATATGATCAAATTGCACACACATATGCATACATTACAAATATACACATACTAGACAGACAGACAGACACACACACACACACACACACACACACACACACACACACACACACACACACATATATATATATATATATATATATATATATATATATATATATATATACAGTGAGGAAAATAAGTATTTGAACATCCTGTGATTTTGCAAGTTCTCCAACTTAGAAATCATAGAGGGGTCTGAAATTTTCATCTTAGGTGCATTTCAATTGTGAGAGACATAATCTTAAAAAATAATAATAAAAAAAACCCGGAAATCACAATGTATGATTTTTTTTTTAATAATTTACTTGTATGTTACTGCTGCAAATAAGTATTTGAACACCTGCCAATCCACAAGAATTCTGGCTCACACAGACCTGTTAATTTTTCTTTAAGAAGCCCTCCTATTCTGCGCTCTTTACCTGTATTAACTGCACCTGTTTGAACTTGTCACCTGTATAAAAGACACCTGTTCACACACTCAATCAATCACACTCCAACCTGTCCACCATAGCCAAGACCAAAAAGCTGTCTAAGGACACCAGGGACAAAACTGTAGACCTGCACAAGGCTGGGATGGACTACAGGACAGCAGGCAAGCAGCTTGGTAGAAGACAACAACTGTTATGATTATTTATTAGAAAGTGGAAGAAACACAAGATGACTGTCAATCTCCCTCGGTCTGGGATTCCATGCAAGATCTCACTTTGTGGGCTAAGGATGATTCTGAGAAAGCTCAGAACTACACAGGAGGACCTGGTCAATGACCTGAAGAGAGCTGGGACCACAGTCACAAAGATTACATTAGTAACACATGATGCTGTCATGGTTTAAAATCCTGCAGGGCAGCAATAACACCCCTGCTCAAGCCAGCACATGTCCAGGCCCATTTGAAGTTCACCAGTGACCATCTGGATGATCCAGAGGAGGCATGGGAGAAGGCCATGTGGTAAGATGAGACCAGAATAGAGCTTTGTGGAATCAACTCCACTTACCATGTTTAGAGGATGAGAATAACCCCAAGAAAACCATCCCAACTATGAAGCATGGGGGTGGAAACATCATACTCTGGGGGTGCTCTTCTGCAAAGGGGACAGGACAACTGCACCGTATTGAAGGGAGAATGGATGGGGTCATGCATTGCAAGATTTTGGCAAACAATGTCCTGCCCTCCATAAGAGCATTGAAGATGGGTCACGGCTGGGTCTTCCAGCATGACAATGACCCCAAACACACAGCCAGGGCAACTAAGGGGGGGGGGGGGGGGTCCGTAAGAAGCATTTCAAGGTCCTGGAGTGGCCTGGCCAGTCTCCAGACCTGGACTCAATACAAAATCTTTGGAGGGAGCTGAAACTCCAAACCTGAAAGATCTAGAGAAGATCTGTATGGAGGAGTGGACCAAAATCCCTGCTGCAGTGTGTGCGAACCTGGTGAAAAACTACAGGATACGTTTGACCGCTGTAATTGCAAACAAAGGCTACTGTACCAAATATTAACACTGATTTTCACAGGTGTTCAAATACTTATTTGCAGCAGTAACATACAAAATAAATTATTTAAAAAAATCATACGTTGTGATTACCGGATTTTTTTAGATTATGTCTCTCACAGTGAACATGCACCTAAGATGAAAATTTCAGACCCCTCCATGATTTCTAAGTGGGAGAACTTGCAAAATCGCAGGGTGTTCAAATACTTATTTTCCTCACTGTGTATATATATATATATATGTATGTATGTATTGTTGTGTGGGCCGCTGAAGAGGAGGTACTGCTGGCCCACCACCACCAGAGGACGCCCTGCATGAAGTGCGGGCTTCAAGCATGAGAGGGCGTCGGAGCAACAGAGAGTGACAGCTGTCACTCGTCAACAGCACCAGCTGTCACTCATTCTACCATCACCATAAAAGCCAGATTGCAACTCCACCTCCCCGCCGAGAAATCAGCTACCACTCAGGTAACCTTCTCTGCAATTTATATTAAGATTAAAATGTTGTTCTGTGTGCAGCCGTGTTCCTGCGGGCTCTGTCGGAGGCTGGATTGGCGGACAGTGAGAGGGCGACGTTCGTCGCCTCTCACTCCATCCAGGAAAGAGACCAACAGGAGCTGCACGGGTGAAATTGTTTCTGGAGGTGGAGGTTCTCCCTTCCGGAGGAACTGAGTACGGAGAGATGAATGGGTGTGTATCCACGCACCCACCATTAACTGTTTCTGTTTCTGCCAGCAGTACCTGGTCTGACAGCTGGAGACGGTGGCCACCTGGGACCCAGGACTTGGTGGCTCCGGTGTTCTTTTCAGATCCGTTGGTGGTGGAAGCCGTGTGGGATCCGGCTCTTCTCTGGACAGACGTCTTCTATCCTCGAGCCTGCCCACATGTCACCTTGTGTATGACTGACTGTACTCCTCAACTGCAATTGTCTGTATTCTGTTGTGCAATTCACAACATTAAATTGTTACTTTTTGGCTTAATCCATTGTCCGTTCATTACCGCCCCCTGTTGTGGGTCTGTGTCACTACACTTTCACAACATATATATATATATATATATATATATATATATATATATATATATATATATATATATATATATATATATGTACGCGGTCTGTCAGAAAACTATCCGACCTTTTTATTTTTTTTTTAAACTATATGGATTTGAATCAGGTGCACTTGCATCAGCCAAGCTTGAACCTTCGTGTGCATGCGTGAGTTTTTTCACGCCTGTCGGAATCTGTCGGCGTCACACAGATTAAGGAGCATTACAACTGGATTAAAGACAGCCCACAGCAGCGGAGGGCGCGCCGCGCTCCGAGCAGCCATCGACAGGCTGAAACGACCAGATCATTTTCAAAGTGAAGGCTGTGTTGATCCGGGACGTCGTCTGACTTCCAGAGAAATTGCAGAAGAGGTGGACATCAGCACTTTTGCGGCACATTCCACTGTTACAGGAGATTTTGTAATGAAAGACGTGCGGAGGAATTCGCGCGTCGGGACGGAGCCACAATGGCACACAACAAAAAGCACGTCCGTGTTGGAAACCATTCGGAAGATTCAGACGGCTTTCGGTGGCTTTTCAGTCGAGTGAGTATCCGAGAAATTGTGTAACAGCTGGGCATGTCACAACTTGTCCTGTGAGACTTCCAACACGGGCTGTCTTTAATCCAGTTGTAATGCTCCTTAATCTGTGTGACGCCCTGAGTATCCTCACCGAAAGCCGTCTGAATCTTCCGAATGGTTTCCACCTGGCTGTCTCTCACAGTTTCTGGAAAAATTTGATTCAGCGCTGTTCCAATCGCTCAGCCATTTCCCTGACAATGAAAATCCGACGAGGGGGGAGGACCAGTGCTCACTCAAAGCCTGCCCACAGGCGAATGACGCAACGACAGGTGTGAAAAACTCATGATGCAAGCGCACATGATTCAAATCCATATAGTTTTTGAAAAAAATAAAAAGGTCAGGATAACATTTGGTCCTAGTCCAAATAGAGTTAAATACACTCTATTACTGAGTGAAATTGGTCTTGTCAAATCAAGTTCTTCAACTCCAATAAGACTCTTTTACAGCATGATAGAGTGATAGAGTTTATTTAACTCTATTTGGACTGGGACCAAATGTAGTCCTGGCAGAGTATATTTTACTCAGCAAAATTTATTATATGTATGTCAATAACCAAGTGGTGCATTAAAGTACTAACATTCTTAGTCATCTGAGAGCAACACCAAATATGGTGGAATGACTGCAGATAAACCAAGAACAACATTTTACATTGAGAAAAATAGTGAAAAGTCAAGGTCATTGTCAAGATTCAAAATTTCAAGATTCATTTATTAATGACCACACAACAAGTTGGTGGAATTTGTTTCCAGTACAGCATGAAATGCTCACATCTCTGTGTCAACACACAACAAACAAACAATAAATAGACAAATACACATAGAAACATCAGTTAATGACTTGGTTTAGTGTCCGTACACCTGTTGGAAAAAAGTTGTTTTTGAATCTGACTGATTTCGTTGGCAGGGACCTGTAGCATCTTCCAGAAGGCAACAGTGTGAATAGGTGATATGCAGGGTGTGAGGGGTCAGAGGTGATTTTTACTGCCCGTTGTGTGATGTGTCTATGGTACAGTGTGTCAATGGAAGGGAAGGTGAGGCCTGTGATTTTAGATGATTTGTCTATTATAAGTTGTAGTTTTTTGCATGAATAGGAGTCCAAAATTCCATACCAGATGATTATGGATGAGATGATGGGTGAGAATGCTTTGAATGATGGTGGTGTAAAACTGAAGCAGGATGTTGTGCCTGACTCTGAATTTTTTGAGCTGTCTGAGAAAAAATAATCTTTTATTAGCTTTTTTGTAGATTTGATCCAAATGCAGTTTCCATTTGAGTGAGTTACTGATGTGTGTACCTAGGAATTTGAATGACTCAGTGATAGAGATGGGATGAGTAGAAATGGAAACGGGGATTTTGTGAGAGGGTGAGCATGAGAAGTCGACTATGAGTTCCAGGGTTTTTGATGTGTTAAGCTGTAGGTTATTGTTTTGGCACCAAGTGACTGCTTGGGTGACCTGTTGACGATAGTGATGTTCGTTATTGTTAGTGATGAGTCCAATTATTGTAGTGTCATCTGCATATTTAAGAATGGAAACTGAACTGTGGGTGGATGTGAGGGAGTTTGTGTAGATGGAGAAAAGCCAAGGGGAAAGAACACAACCCTGAGGGGCACCTGTGCTGAGGGTCAGAGGTTGGGACAGGAGACTACCCATCCTGACTCTCTGTGTCCTTTGTGACAGGAATTTATGGATCCAGTGGGAGAGAGTAGTCCCAGTGTCCATGTTCATGAGTTTACTGAAGAGGTTGACTGGGTTGATTGTGATAAAAGCAGAGCTGAAGTCAATGAACAGTATATGGGCATAGGTGTGGAGGGACTCCAGGTGTTGCATGATGTAATAAATGGCCAGGTTAATTGCATCTTCAACAGATATATTATTCTGGTAAGCAAACTGGTGACTGTCCATGAGGGGGGAGGTAAGTTCTTTCAGGTGTGTGAATATGATGTGTTCAAATGATTTCATTATAACCGAAGTGAGGGCTATTGGTCTGTAGTTGTTAAGGCAGGATATTTCATTGGATTTGGGTACCGGAATGATAATGGAGTCCTTAAAGCATTTGAAAATGAAAGTGAAGATTGTGGCTAGCTAGGCTGCACAGTGCTGCAGGACAGATGGGCTGACACCATCAGGCCCCGACACTTTCCTCTTTTTATTTTTGCTAAAAGAGGATCTGACCTCCTCCTCCTCAATAAGGAATTGAGGTGATGGTGGGGGGCGTGTGAGAGAAATGGCGGGGATAGGCTGCTGTTCGAACCTACCATAAAAGTTATTTAATAAATCTGGTAAGCTACTGTCAGTGTCTGGTGAGGGGGGTGGACTTGTTTTACAATTAGTCATGCTTTTTAATTTTTTTCCAGACTGACTTAGTGTCATTTGATTATATTTGCTGTTCTAATTTTCGTGAATATATGGATTTAGCTTTTCTTATGGCAGATCTGGGTTCATATTTGGCTTTGTTATATTGTTCATGTCCCTCTAAATAAGCAATGTTCTCTTTCTTACGGAGTAATTGAATTTCTTTTGTGAACCATGGTTTGTTATTGCTGTATACTTTTACTGTTTTGGTGGAGATGCACATCTCCCCACAAAAGTTGTCATATAACGTTACTGTCTCCGTCAACTCGTCCAGATTGGCCTTGGTGGCACAGAATACGTCCCAATCAGTCAAGGTAAAATTGTGGATCCAGTGTTTATTGGGGATATTCAGAACGAGTGTGTTGCCCATGGGGATCCACTGGCTCTAGATTGGGCAGTGTTTATAAAATAGGTAGCTGACATTTTTCAAGGGTGGTAATAAATTATGCAAAGTTTCTATAATGATTTGGAATGGCATGCGAGTCCAGAATGTAGCTAATATCACTGTTAGCTAATATCTGTAATTTCTCAAAAAAGATACTCTGTCAATGTTCTGTTTCGGCAGCGTTCATCCATGACCCAAATACATAAGCATACCAAACGGCAAATGTCAGCTCTCCCCAGTAATATGCACACACACAGTGGCCACTTCGCTTTTCATATATAGATGAATTACTGCAACCTGCTGAAATGGCATGTAAGCCCAGAATGTAATGATTAACCTCAATTGTTTGCCATTGTTGCCTAATACCCTGCTAATATCATGCACACAAATGCCACTTGGCTTTTCATATATGGATGAATTACTGCTCTCTTCTAATGAGTGGCAACATGGGAGCCTCTAAACAACTCTCAAATGACATGAAAACAAAGACTGTTCAACATCATGGTGTAGGGGAAGGATACAAAAAGCTATCTCAGAGATTTCAGCTGTCAGTTTCCACTGTGAGGAACATAGTGAGGAAATAGAAGACTGCAGGCACAGTCCTAGTTAAGGCCTGAAGTGGAAGGCCAAGAAAAATCTCATAAGCTGAAGTGAAGGATGGTGAGAACAGTTATAGTCAGCCCACAGACCTGCTCCAAAGACATATACCATGATCTTGCTGCAGACAGTGTTTCTGTGCATTGTTCAATTATACAGCACACTTTGCACAAGGAGATACTGGATGAGAGAGCAATGCAGAGGAAGACTTTTTTGCATACACGCCACAAACAGAGTTGCTTGAGGTATGCTAAACCACATTTGGACAAGCCAGCTTCATTTTAGAATAAGGTGCTGTAGACTGATGAAACTAAAATTGAGTTATTTGGACATAATAAGGGGCGGTATGCATAGCTGAAAAAGAACACACCATTCCAAGAAAAATGCTTGCTACCTACAGTAAAATTTAGAGGTGGTTCCATCATGCTGTGTGGCTGTGTGGCTAGTGCAGGTACTGGGAATCTTGTTAAAGTTGAGTGTCACATGAATTCCAGTCAATATCAGCAGATTATTGAGAACAATGTTCAAGAATCAGTGACAAAGTTGAAGTTGCGCAGGGGCTGCATATTTCAACAAGACAACGAACCTAAACACTGTTCAAAATCTACTAAAGCATTCATTCAGAGGAACAAGTACAATGTTCTGTAATGCCATCTCAGTCCTCAGAGCTGAATATTATTGAAAATCTGTGGTGTGATATTAAGTGGGCTGCCCATGCTCAGAAACCAACAAACCTGAGATATTTTGTAAAGAAGAATGGTCCAAAATACCTTCAACCAGAATCCAGAATCTCATTAGAAGCTATAGGAAGCGATTAGAGGCTGTCATTTCTGCAAAAGGAGAATCTACTAAATGTATATATTTTTAATTTTGGGGTGCCCAGATTTATGCACCTGCCTATTTTTTTTTAAAAGAATTATTGCACACTTTCTGTAAATCCTATAAACTTCATATTACACTTCTCAAATATCATTGTGTTTGTCTGCTATATGATATATTTAACTGAAATTGCTGATCCAAACAACCAATGATTTATAAAGGAAAATCATGAAAATCATCAGGGGTGCCCAAACCTTTACATACAACTGTAAACAATAATAATAATAAAAAATTATATTAATTTTATTTCTTATAATTTAGTTCTGTTGCCAACCAACAGATGATGGTGGAGGCCTTGTGATCACTCTTATCTTCTGTTTGTCAATATTTTACAAGTGGAGGGATTTTGATGTACATTTTTAAAGAATTGGTCATTGGGCCGGGTTCAAATCCTCCTCTCATGATGCCATGTGACATGACTCAAATGCAGAATTCTGTCCCTCTTCTGTCATTTGGTTGAGGTACTAATAGTTTTCCATTATTATTCTGGCATAGGTGTATGTTGTGAGACTGCTCTTCCACTTGGTCATGTTTGTGTTGTGCAGCACCACTTTAAAACATTAAAAACATGATTCACTAATGACTATTTTATTGTGCTGGCATTGTTTGGACCCTGAAGTTACACAATGGGAAGCTGCAGGTTTGCTGCCATCATTCATTTCAGTGACAGCATGCCTGTAGCTATTGTCGCTCAGTCCGGCAGCAGCATAAGCTGCAAAGGAATGGGAGAGTGGCTGCCATCAATGTGCACGGGCACAGATTTCCAGGTTTTCTGCCACTATAGTTTGACCATGTTTGCAAGTCAGAGAAAGTTAGACTGTCTGTGTGCATGCACAGTCTGAGTGGGACAGAAAAGCAACGCATTCCGAGTCTAAGGGCTCCCTCACACATAGTACGAATAAGTACAAATCATGGTGAGTGAACCATGAAAACATCGAGCCGATGGGCAGGGGTGAACGATCCCACTGCGACGGTTTGTGCACCACACCATCGCAGCGGGAACACAGTGCGAGCAGCTGGGAAGTGGTGCACCACATCGTGACACTGATGTGGAGAAAAATAAAATAAAAACCATCTGTATAATTAGTGAATATCACTGGGTTGCTATAAATAATAAATAAAAGGGGATGCAATACAGAACCCCGTGGTAAAATAACCCTGGTTAAATAAAAAACAAATGCCACTCATGGGATTCAAATCTGCAATTTACAAAAGCTCTGATTACCACAAGGAAACTTTACCACTGCGCTTCAAGCACTGTCTGTAATACGAGCTTAAAATGACTAAAATCAACAAGGACATAAACATATTTTTTTTTAAAAAGAGTGATATGAGCACAGTGATAACTGACTAAATGTCACATGTTACAGCGCATTTCTGCTCATACGTGACAAAGTGGTGTATTTGTCACACTGTTGGCTTGTCATATAGTCCTGCGGCGCGCACCTCACAGGACACGCGTGTCCTATTAGACAGCTGTGACACCCAGATGGCCTGCTACGTGTCCACATGAACTGACAGTCCGTTTCAGCTGGGACAGCCTGTCAATGTGCAAGTCGTGCGCGCTTTCCAGCCCGTCGCAAGGGATGTATGTTTTTATGCATTTCCACATGAGGACAGCAAGCGCACACACGCGCGTGTCCGCCAACATGGTACATGTTCTGCAGCTGTGACGTCCAGGACCAGAGACAGCCAGCCACACCCCGTGTCAGTTCAGTGCAAAGACCAAGGTGAGAGGCACCTCGCCTGGGGGGGGGGGGGGGTGACGACCCACATGCACACCATGTGTTGGAGGGAGGGAGTGGGGGGAGCGTGGGAAACACACGCACACGTTATGGGGGAGCCAACACTCTGGCACACCACATGTGTACTTGGCAACTTCACAGTCGTGGGGGCACTTAGACAAATTTCACCGCCAGCTCAAAACTGATCATCTGATGACTGTTTGCATGCTAACAACGTGAATGGCCACACATTTTCTAAGTGCCAAGCAAGCGGTGTTCGATGTTCATGTGTGTCACCTGGAATTTGGACAACTGACGCAAGAGGGATCGATGGGCTCTCACAGGGCACTCTCTGTCTTTCAACTGCTGGTGTGTGCAAATAGTTGTAGCAACGGGTGTACGAGACGTTGGAAGCAGCTCTGATTTTTCACAATTGGCATGCAATTCCTCCTTTGTGCACTAGTCGCCTTACATTGTGTTATGTGTGAAGGGGCCCTAACTGATGTATTGCTGTGTAAGTGGTCCCATTAACAGCTTTTGGCATAGACCTGTTATACCTGGGGCCTGGCACGCAAACTACATGCATGCATTCTAGAATATAAAAAGCACTTTGCAATGCCTTATTTTTTTTTAACTGGTTTCCTGGTTCCTTCCAATTATTTGAATCCTTAGCTTCTTAAAATGTCAAATAAAATATTCAGTCCTAACCTTTACACAGCATTTTAGACCAAGCAACACTGGATTTAGTGGACAAGACGATTCTGTGATTAACACTGAGGTTTCACAAGTATCCCCATAGCCCTGTCTGTGTTTATTTTATGTCGTGGTCACTGTGTATTTTAAAATATGCCAATATGGCACAAAATAGAAGGTACAATGGTCCTCACCTTTGTCTATCAAAAACCAAATTTTCATGACTGAATATGGAGTGTTTTCTTTTTACATAATTACTCACAGAAATTTTGGAGGAGAACTTGTCTGACCCATTAATCTAATACTTACCCTGCTAATCTAAGGGATAAAAAAAAGTTAATTACTAAAACACCTTGTTTTCCTCTATCAAAATTGGATGAAAGCATGTCTCAGGGTTTGGGGGAGGTGGTTGGATGGCACTATATTATGGCAGAAATGAAACAAAGCAAATAAAAATAAAATAAAACCAATGACAGCCCTGGAGGAGGCAATAACCCCTCCACAAAGTGTAACAGCCTTTCCAAAAACATTTCCAGTCATAAATAAATTCTCCTGCACATTGCATTAATTTGAATTGACTTCTGGACATGGTCTAAAATGTACATAATTCCATATGTGTGTGTGTGTGTGTGTGTGTTTATAGAAGCGAAAAGCAGCACTGAGGCTCCAACCAGGCCGCTCTGAACACATCTGATCCATTCAGATCTCAGAACAGAAGCTGAGCTGGTTTTGATGAGGACTTGGCTCTGATTCTGCTTGGTAACACCACAGCTGTGAACACATTTCTCAATGCACAACTGGACAATATCAATGCAGATCTGAACAGGATCTGCTGAAGTGACAAAGAGCGGCCGCCAAAAGCAAACGTTAAGCAATGCAAATAGGGCTTTAAAAGCAGTGGATCTAGCCAGTGGATCCAATTTGTGAAATCAGAGTGCAGAATCTGGTCCCTCTGAATAAAAGAAAGCTAAGGAAGAGCTGACCTCCATTTATACCCTGGGCCATCAGCAAGTGGAGCTGCTGGAGGTACAACTTACCAGTAAAAATGTGCAACTGAATTTTCATAGACGTTTGCCAAGACACTGAGAAATAAGAAAGAGAAACTTTAAAACAAAAACAGTCCCCATGTTTAAAGTTGGTTAAACTCTCTATTGGGAATCTTCAGTCAAACCATCTCTCTTATCCCGCTGGGTAAATTCAGTTGCTTAAAGGCCAGGACAATCATAACATGGCAGTCGAACCCCACTGTATTAAAAATCCTGGACAGAAATTCAAAAGGAATTAGGTTCTGGCTGTGCTCTGTCAGACGCTGGATGAAATAATTGTCGGCATTGAACTCTTTTTTTCACCTACTGTCTATTGATGTATGACAGACTGAAAGAGAAAGGGCAGACTAAGAAAAAAGGAAACATGGAAGCATCATCTCTGGTTTATGCATACTGTATCTGCAGAAGGATGAGGATAAAGGCCACCGCATACAAAATCAGACTGCCTGTCAGGATGGTGAAGAGAGTTGAAAACCTCTGTGCTCAAAGCAAAAAAGAGAATGAGGTCATTCTGACAAAATCTCTCCAACTATCCAAGTCAGACATTAGCAGCCTGTGTGGAACATAACACTATAGTTTGTGTATAGAATTTTGTAAATGAGAAAACTTTTTTTTAATTATGGTAGTAGGCACATGCTAACTTACAGTCATTGATAGAAGTAAACGAGTCATTCAGATTTGGGGAAAGTCCTGTGCAGCAATATTAAACCACTTATCACACATAGTATTTCCTTCATGTCTCTGAAGGAGCCATTGCCTTGATCCTCCCTGGTGGCAGACGGGGACAGTCGATGTGCAGAAACATTTTTAAATCCATTTACATGTTGAACAGTTAGTTAATTATTTCAGCAATAGAGACGTACGCTCGGTGGGATGATACGGCATTAGAGACACTTGTTACTTTTTCCTATACAGTAGGTCTTTGATTCAACTTTTTACTCTATTAACAACCAAACATACAAACATTCCTGCGTGTTTCTCTGAGAGATGAAAATGTTTGTGTTTGAGTGGCATGTACAACCCCTGGCAAAAATTATGGAATCATCGGCCTCGGAGGATGTTCATTCAGTTGTTTAATTTTGTAGAAAAAAAGCAGATCACAGACATGACACAAAACTAAAGTCATTTCAAATGGCAACTTTCTGGCTTTAAGAAACACAAAAAAAAGAAATATGGAAAAAAATATGGACTCACTCAATTCTGAAGAATAAATTATGGAATCATCCTGTAAATTTTCATCCCCAAAACTAACACCTGCATCAAATCAGATCTGCTCATTAGTCTGCATCTAAAAAGGAGTGATCACACCTTGGAGAGCTGTTGCACCAAGTGGACTGACATGAATCATGGCTTCAACACGAGAGATGTCAATTGAAACAAAGGAGAGGATTATCAAACTCTTAAAAGAGGGTAAATCATCACGCAATGTTGCAAAAGATGTTGGTTGTTCACAGTCAGCTGTGTCTAAACTCTGGACCAAATACAAACAACATGGGAAAGCTGTTAAAGGCAAACATACTGGTAGACCAAGGAAGACATCAAAGCGTCAAGACAGAAAACTTAAAGCAATATGTCTCAAAAATTGAAAATGCACAACAAAACAAATGAGGAACAAATGGGAGGAAACTGGAGTCAACGTCTGTGACCAAACTGTAAGAAACTGCCTAAAGGAAATGGGATTTACATACAGAAAAGCTAAACGAAAGCCATAATTAACACCTAAACAAAAAAACAAGGTTACAATGGGCTAAGGAAAAGCAATCGTGGACTGTGGATGATTGGATGAAAGTCATATTCAGTGATGAATCTCAAATCTGCATTGGGCAAGGTGATGATGCTGGAACTTTTGTTTGGTGCCGTTCCAATGAGATTTATAAAGATGACTGCCTGAAGAGAACATGTAAATTTCCACAGTTATTGATGATATGGGGTGCATGTCAGGTAAAGGCACTGGGGAGATGGCTGTCATTATGTCATCAATAAATGCACAAGTTTACGTTGATATTTTGGACACTTTTCTTATCCCATCAATTGAAAGGATGTTTGGGGATGATGAAATCATTTTTCAATATGATAATGCATCTTGCCATAGAGCAAAAACTGACTGTGAAAACATTCCTTGCAAAAAGACACATAGGGTCAATGTCATGGCCTGCAAATAGTCCGGATCTTAATCCAATTGAAAATCTTTGGTGGAAGTTGAAGAAAATGGTCCATGACAAGGCTCCAACCTGCAAAGCTGATCTGGCAACAGCAATCAGAGAAAGTTGGAGCCAGATTGATGATGAGTACTGTTTGTCACTCATTAAGTCCATGCCTCAGAGACTGCAAGCTGTTATAAAAGCCAGAGGTGGTGCAACAAAATACTAGTGATGTGTTGGAGCGTTCTTTTGTTTTTCATGATTCCATAATTTTTTCCTCAGAATTGAGTGAGTCCATATTTTTTTTTCCCTCTGCTTGGTCTAAAAAAAGTAACCATTACTGACTGCCACAATTTTTTTTTCCTGATTTCTTATAGTGTTTCTTAAAGCCAGAAAGTTGCCATTTGAAATGACTTTAGTTTTGTGTCATGTCTGTGATCTGCTTTTTTTCTACAAAATTAAACGACTGAATGAACATCCTCCGAGGCCGGTGATTCCATAATTTTTGCCAGGGGTGGTAGTTGTATTTAGTATTTTGAGTCATTACTAAAGGTAAATGACTTGTACTTGCATCAGGAAGGGCATCTGGCATGAAACATGTTTCAAACCCAATATGAATTCGTACTCCACAGTCCTGGACCCACAGTGGAGACCCCATGAAACTGAGAGCAGCCACGCAACAACTTATGGTAAATGACTCTTCTTGTGAATGTATAGTGATTTATAGAGACAAAATCCAGAAGGTTTACATGTGTAATTTATACAGTTCTCTATATGTCCTACAAGATTATGGACACGTGGCACTTTTCTCTGGGTGTGTTCCAGCAGACATGTCCCTCAGTGTTGTGGACCCCAGCAAATGGAGGCCAAGGGGACGTCTGAATTTCTCCTGGCTGTGACAGATAGATGGTTACTATTGAGAGGTTGGGATGGATTTGTTGTCTGCCTGGGTGGGTGCCATCCAGGACATAGGACAGTTACATGGTGTGGTGGATGGGACAATATGGGGCACAAGCGCATGCTCCCAGACTTGACTATGGATGTATGTTTGCTTAAATTGAAGTGGCATAGTAGTACAAGTTGATACTAAAAAAGGCATGCGAATTTTACGAAAATGTTCCTGAATGAGGCCTTTTCTTCCTTTATTAGTACAGCTCATGTGGGAAAATGAGTACCATATTTTTTGGATAATATGCCGGCACTGGAAAACAAGTTACATTTGTCCAAAAATGTGTTATGAAGAAGAAAAACATGTGCTATTTATTGTTCAAATGTGGTGCTACTGCTTTGTGGAAAAAGAAGCAAAATTAATTTATAGGCATATTATTTATAAATAAAGTGGCATGCATGTACCGTATTTTGAGAAGTTGCGTTTTCATGCCAGTTTCAATCAATCAATCAATCAATTTTTTTTATATAGCGCCAAATCACAACAAACAGTTGCCCCAAGGCGCTTTATATTGTAAGGCAAGGCCATACAATAATTATGTAAAACCCCAACGGTCAAAACGACCCCCTCTGAGCAAGCACTTGGCTACAGTGGGAAGGAAAAACTCCCTTTTAACAGGAAGAAACCTCCAGCAGAACCAGGCTCAGGGAGGGGCAGTCTTCTGCTGGGACTGGTTGGGGCTGAGGGAGAGAACCAGGAAAAAGACATGCTGTGGAGGGGAGCAGAGATCGATCACTAATGATTAAATGCAGAGTGGTGCATACAGAGCAAAAAGAGAAAGAAACAGTGCATCATGGGAACCCCCCAGCAGTCTACGTCTATAGCAGCATAACTAAGGGATGGTTCAGGGTCACCTGATCCAGCCCTAACTATAAGCTTTAGCAAAAAGGAAAGTTTTAAGCCTAATCTTAAAAGTAGAGAGGGTGTCTGTCTCCCTGATCTGAATTGGGAGCTGGTTCCACAGGAGAGGAGCCTGAAAGCTGAAGGCTCTGCCTCCCATTCTACTCTTACAAACCCTAGGAACTACAAGTAAGCCTGCAGTCTGAGAGCGAAGCGCTCTATTGGGGTGATATGGTACTACGAGGTCCCTAAGATAAGATGGGACCTGATTATTCAAAACTTTATAAGTAAGAAGAAGAATTTTAAATTCTATTCTAGAATTAACAGGAAGCCAATGAAGAGAGGCCAGTATGGGTGAGATATGCTCTCTCCTTCTAGTCCCCGTCAGTATTCTAGCTGCAGCATTTTGAATTAACTGAAGGCTTTTTAGGGAACTTTTAGGACAACCTGATAATAATGAATTACAATAGTCCAGCCTAGAGGAAATAAATGCATGAATTAGTTTTTCAGCATCACTCTGAGACAAGACCTTTCTGATTTTAGAGATATTGCGTAAATGCAAAAAAGCAGTCCTACATATTTGTTTAATATGCGCTTTGAATGACATATCCTGATCAAAAATGACTCCAAGATTTCTCACAGTATTACTAGAGGTCAGGGTAATGCCATCCAGAGTAAGGATCTGGTTAGACACCATGTTTCTAAGATTTGTGGGGCCAAGTACAATAACTTCAGTTTTATCTGAGTTTAAAAGCAGGAAATTAGAGGTCATCCATGTCTTTATGTCTGTAAGACAATCCTGCAGTTTAGCTAATTGGTGTGTGTCCTCTGGCTTCATGGATAGATAAAGCTGGGTATCATCTGCGTAACAATGAAAATTTAAGCAATACCGTCTAATAATACTACCTAAGGGAAGCATGTATAAAGTGAATAAAATTGGTCCTAGCACAGAACCTTGTGGAACTCCATAATTAACTTTAGTCTGTGAAGAAGATTCCCCATTTACATGAACAAATTGTAATCTATTAGACAAATATGATTCCAACCACTGCAGCGCAGTGCCTTTAATACCTATGGCATGCTCTAATCTCTGTAATAAAATTTTATGGTCAACAGTATCAAAAGCAGCACTGAGGCCATAAGAAGATCATTTGTAACCTTCACTAATGCTGTTTCTGTACTATGATGAATTCTAAAACCTGACTGAAACTCTTCAAATAGACCATTCCTCTGCAGATGATCAGTTAGCTGTTTTACAACTACCCTTTCAAGAATTTTTGAGAGAAAAGGAAGGTTGGAGATTGGCCTATAATTAGCTAAGATAGCTGGGTCAAGTGATGGCTTTTTAAGTAATGGTTTAATTACTGCCACCTTAAAAGCCTGTGGTACATAGCCAACTAACAAAGATAGATTGATCATATTTAAGAAGCATTAAATAATGGTAGGGCTTCCTTGAGCAGCCTGGTAGGAATGGGGTCTAATAAACATGTTGATGGTTTGGATGAAGTAACTAATGAAAATAACTCAGACAGAACAATCGGAGAGAAAGAGTCTAACCAAATACCGGCATCACTGAAAGCAGCCAAAGATAACGATACGTCTTTGGGATGGTTATGGGTAATTTTTTCTCTAATAGTTAAAATTTTGTTAGCAAAGAAAGTCATGAAGTCATTACTAGTTAAAGTTAATGGAATACTCAGCTCAATAGAGCTCTGACTCTTTGTCAGCCTGGCTACAGTGCTGAAAACAAACCTGGGGTTGTTCTTATTTTCTTCAATTAGTGATGAGTAGAAAGATGTCCTAGCTTTACGGAGGGCTTTTTTATAGAGCAACAGACTCTTTTTCCAGGCTAAGTGAAGATCTTCTAAATTAGTGAGACGCCATTTCCTCTCCAGCTTACGGGTTATCTGCTTTAAGCTACGAGTTTGTGAGTTATACCACGGAGTCAGGCACTTCTGATTTAAAGCTCTCGTTTTTAGAGGAGCTACAGCATCCAAAGTTGTCTTCAATGAGGATGTAAAACTATTGACGAGATACTCTATCTCACTTACAGAGTTTAGGTAGCTACTCTGCACTGTGTTGGTATATGGCATTAGAGAACATAAAGAAGGAATCATATCCTTAAACCTAGTTACAGCGCTTTCTGAAAGACTTCTAGTGTAATGAAACTTATTCCCCACTGCTGGGTAGTCCATCAGAGTAAATGTAAATGTTATTAAGAAATGATCAGACAGAAGGGAGTTTTCAGGGAATACTGTTAAGTCTTCTATTTCCATACCATAAGTCAGAACAAGATCTAAGATATGATTAAAGTGGTGGGTGGACTCATTTACTTTTTGAGCAAAGCCAATAGAGTCTAATAATAGATTAAATGCAGTGTTGAGGCTGTCATTCTCAGCATCTGTGTGGATGTTAAAATCGCCCACTATAATTATCTTATCTGAGCTAAGCACTAAGTCAGACAAAAGGTCTGAAAATTCACAGAAAAACTCACAGTAACGACCAGGTGGACGATAGATAATAACAAATAAAACTGGTTTTTGGGACTTCCAATTTGGATGGACAAGACTAAGAGTCAAGCTTTCAAATGAATTAAAGCTCTGTCTGGGTTTTTGATTAATTAATAAGCTGGAATGGAAGATTGCTGCTAATCCTCCGCCCCGGCCCGTGCTACGAGCATTCTGACAGTTAGTGTGACTCGGGGGTGTTGACTCATTTAAACTAACATATTCATCCTGCTGTAACCAGGTTTCTGTAAGGCAGAATAAATCAATATGTTGATCAATTATTATATCATTTACCAATAGGGACTTAGAAGAGAGAGACCTAATGTTTAATAGACCACATTTAACTGTTTTAGTCTGTGGTGCAGTTGAAGGTGCTATATTATTTTTTCTTTTTGAATTTTTATGCTTAAATAGATTTTTGCTGGTTATTGGTGGTCTAGGAGCAGGCACCGTCTCTACGGGGATGGGGTAATGAGGGGATGGCAGGGGGAGAGAAGCTGCAGAGAGGTGTGTAAGACTACAACTCTGCTTCCTGGTCCCAACCCTGGATAGTCACGGTTTGGAGGATTTAAGAAAATTGGCCAGATTTCTAGAGCTGCTCCATCCAAAGTGGGATGGATGCCGTCTCTCCTAACAAGACCAGGTTTTCCCCAGAAGCTTTGCCAATTATCTATGGTTTACTATTATCTATTACTGATTAATATCACTTTGAGCAGATGGAATCAGTTAATCAGTGAAATCACCTGGTGGAGTCAGTGGCTGCAAAGAAAACCTGCACCCTCATGGCTCTTTCTGGAACAGGTTGCCTACCCCTGGTCTAGTCTCACATTTTTTTCATCCTCCCGTCACAAAATGAGTGAAAGGGAGGGTTTTTTTAACTCACTATTACTAACCCTACTCCTACCCCAACCCTAACCTTAACCATAACCGAACCCAACTCCTTCCCCCACCCTAACCATAACCACCCCGACCCCCCTGCTTCACTTTTAATTTTGTGCAGCAATTTTTCTTTAACAAGTCCTCTCTGCACTTTTTACCTGTATTAATGGCACCTGTTTGAACTTGTAACATGTATAAAAGACACCTGTGAACACACTCATTCAATCACACTCCAACCTATCCACCATGGCCAAGACCAAAGAGCTGTCTACGGACATCAGGGACAAAACTGTAGACCTGCACAAGGCTGGGATGGGCTACAGGACAACAGGCAAACAACTTGCTGAGAAGACAACAACTGTTATGATTATTTAATAGAAAGTGGAAGAAACAAAAGATGACTGTCAATCTCCCCCGGTCTGGAATTCCATGCAAGATCTCACGTTGTGAGGTAGGGCAATTCTGAGAAAGCTCAGAACTACACAGGGGAACCTGGTCAATGACCTGAAGAGAGCTGGGACCACAGTCACAAAGATTACATTAGTAACACAAAACGCCGTCATGGTTTAAAATCCTGCAGGGCAGCAAGGTCCCCCAACTCACGCCAGCACGTGTCCAGGCCCGTTTGAAGTTCACCAGTGACCATCTGGATGATCCAGAGGAGGCATGGGAGAAGGTCATGTGGTCAGATGAGACCAAAATAGAGCTTTTTGGAATTAACTCCACTTGCCGTGTTTAGAGGATGAGACCAACTCCAAGAAAGCCGTCTCAACCGTGAAGCATGGGAGTGGAAACATCAGTTTTGGGGGAAGGCTCCACTGATCTGACAGTGCAACTCTGGTGCAAAGTGCCAGACAGGGACATTTCTTCACTAAAACTAACAAGTAAGACCTTATATTTACAGTGTGTGAATTGACATAATTATATGTGGCACGTGCAGGTTATACCGGCAGGCTTTGCCGTGCTAGATCCATCTCAAGGTTCCCTTGTACACGCTCAAATTATTTCAGATCCTGTTTTGCTGCCATCGGAATATGCAAACTGCGGTCAGATGGTCTTCGGATAGGTGTCCCATCTCGATGGCACCTGGAGGGTTTTGAACATGTGCATCACACCTAGGGCCACCAGCCGATTTTGACAAACTCTGTGGACTCTCACAGATGGCTGTCAGAACGTTTTGGAACTGAAACACGACACTGTGGATGTCACCGAATCATCATTCTGCATGATTCTGGCTATGTATGACGGGGGTATTAACATCTTCCAATCAAGTGTAAAATTACTCCACTTAAAACTCAACGTCTGAAGTATAAATTTTGGTGTTTGCATAATTTCTTGCTAAAGCCAGCCAGGAGAATGAATATATTTCTCCACCTAATGTAATACTATCACTGTGTGTTGCTCCCATGACACCACCTTCAGTCTCCACTTCCTCTGTCCATCACTAGAAACATCTGGATTCATTTTTGAAGGTCAGGGCTGTTGAAGCAGAAACTGTCAGCAGCCATTGTCTTGATGTGTGTCAAGAAAAGGAGAAAAGAAATGCCACCTCAGATGGACCAGCAAATACCATTCCTGCAGAAAGTATAAGGTCTGTTTCATTGAGATAAAGTCAGATATCAGTTCTCCGGACACTGATCTGAACTGTGTCAAATATTATCTTAATGGTGTATAGTTTATATAAGCAAAGTAGAAATTAAAATACACAGCCATGTTCTTGAGATAAATTCCAGTTTTACAATGCCTACGTTTATTGGTCACAAAAAAGTGTACTGATGATACCAAAACTGTGGTCACAGAAAAGCTGGCCAAACTATGACAGGACTTCACAGCTGGATATAATTTTAGAATGAAACATCTGCGGTTTCTAAGCCTACACACCCGAATCTGTGCGAACAAATGCAAAAATGAGACAAGACACTGTTGTATTTTAGAACAAAGAGGTCCTGTAGGTGGGGAAAGCTCAGGTTTCAAAGCACCTTACAAAAATAACTATATTTTTATGATGAGTATCTTTATTAGGTGTGTGCTTTTGGGTCCTTACTCATTCCTTCAGGGGCAAACAAAAGTCAGCTAAGCACTAGTTCCATATTCCCTCCCACCTGTCTCTTCACACCAATACTGCCCTCTTAACTCTCATTCCCTCGCTCCCTCATTTCCTTTCTTCCATTCCTCCTCCTGGAATAGAAGCTCTTAATTTTCACTAATTACACAAACTCATTTCTTTTTCTCCATGTCTCTGCATTTCTGTCTAGTTTTTCTCCATGGGGCTCATAAACACGTTTTGAAACTGGATTTAATAAGCCTGCCTTGTGAGGGTTTATGGCCTTTAATAGACACAGGGCTTGTTTGATAAGTCTCCACTTCATCATACACTTTATTAATTAAAGTTTATATTACATTAGAAACAAAGTTAAAGCTGTTTGTTCCCCATTAATGTGTTCATGTAGCTGCATATCTACGGCCAATTAATTGGAGTCTTGTGCAGGCAAGAATGCATTTTTTCCTCTGTTTGTCCAAACCATGTTGGGTTGGCTTCAGTCACTGTGTTGCAAGCAACAGCAACCCTGCATTTGTAATCCAAAATCATGAGTGATTTGACCGCAGCCGCCATTTGAAATGATTTTTTTTTTTTGGACTGTATGAATGCTATTAAAACGTGATCAACTAATTGTTGTACACTGTAGGATCATAATGCACAAAAAACAGCCAGTGCAAAAAAAGTAATTTTATTTGAGGTGCACTGGAACCCCTAAGGCAGGAACCTTCATTTTATTTATTGATTGTTTGTTTGTTTTTTCCTGAACAGCACCTTCTCTGCATATTATCCAAGTATCATTCTGCGCCTACACCTGATTATCTCAGGTTGTTGTCTGCAAGGATATGATTGGCTAAACAGCTGACTTGACTGGCAAGGAGAAATGCATAATATGTAAGGTGTATCCTCAGGTATGTGCCATGTATTGCGTGTACAATCCATACTTTAAAACAAAAAACAAACAGTTAACCAGTCAATAGTTCACTCGAATCCATCCTGGTAAATGACATGATCAGAATCAGAATTATTGGCCAAGTATGCATACACAAACAGGGAATTTGACTCTGATTTAGCATCACTCTCATAGTATGTATGTGATAAACCTTAAGTAGCAATGTTGTGCAAAAAGGAAATATACAATATATACAACAATTACATGAGACATATGTTTGCAATGTCTGTGTGTAGGTCAGCCAGTTTGCATGTTTATGCAATCAATGGGTGTTACATTAGTATAAACAGGTATTAAGTGATGTGTGCTTTTTGTATTATTTAGACTGAGTTACAGTGAGAAAGTGTTCATAAGGGCGATGGCCTGAGGGAAGAAACTGTTCTTGAGTCTGACTGCTTTTGCACTTTGTGATGTGTTGCACCTTTGAGAGGAGATGCTGAAACAGGCTGTGTCCGGAATGTGTTGGGACAGCAGTGATGAACAGTGATGCTTGCTGCTGCTTTTCTCAGTCTGGAGATGTATAAGTCATAAGGAGTGCATAAGGTGTCACACAATCATCGTGATCATGTGACAACAAAGATTAATACACTGTTACGTCGGTAACACTTTCAGCTACGTCACACTTTATGCGCCTATTTTCTGAGAACGACCCACTTGCATGGTGTTTTTGTGCAATAAAATGGAGTTGTTTTCAGTTTTCTACTCACACAAGATTAATTAAGAGTGGCCATATTTTTTTGGTGTTGTTGGAGTTCTTTCATGATGTCAGAGAGTCCCATAATGTTTCTTTTCATCTCATGTAGGGAGTAAGAAAATACTGGGGTTATATTTTAAAACAATGTTTTGTTTTGTTTGTATTTTTTCTTCCTTTCATTGTAACAAACAATGGTAATTTAAATCAAGGTGCAATTTTCTGTCATGTAGTGACGGGTGTCAACGTGCTCTCTCTCACATTAACATGAATCGAATTTAAATATAACAGTGAAACTGAAGAACTATTACTGCCTATATCCACCTGAGAAAATGTGCAGAACAACATTTGTTCCTAATGTTGTAGAAACTAACAATTTTCTTTGAATATATAAAAGGAAATGCAGTACAGTCAATAAAAAAGCACATTTTAATATCCAAGGGCTGGTACTGTTTCTGCTGCATGGCAAATTGGTAGGTAGTTTGACTAATGTATCCCTCGTGTGCAAAATGACCCTTCTCCACTCTTAAGCATTAAGAAAAAGCAACTTCACTCACTCAGACACTACACAGGCACCTCCCATGATGGTAGCACTCTCTTTTAGCGTTTTCAGACTGTGGGATACAGGCTCACAACAGGCGCCCTACAAATACGAGGTCTGTTAGAAAAGTATCGGACCTTTTTATTTTTTGCAAAAACCTGATGGATTTGAATCACGTGTGCTTGCATGAGCAAACCTTGAACCTTCGTGCGCATGCGTAAACTTTTTCACGCCTGTTGATTGCGTCATTTCCTGGTTAGCAACCTTTGTGTGGGACGTGTGTTGTGCGCTTGGCAGATTTTCATTTCAAGAAAAAAGACGGAACGACTGGAGCAGCGCCGCATCAAATTTTGCCAGAAATTGGGCGACAGCCAGGTGGAAACCATTCAGAAGATTCAGACGGCTTTCAGTGACGATCCTATGGGCATCACACAGATTAAGGAGCAGTACAACCGGTTTAAAGACGTCCGCACAACGGTGGAGAGCGAGCCACGCTCCAGTCGGCCATCAACATGCTGAAATGACCAGATCATTCCAAAGAAAATGCTGTGGTGATGCGGGGCAGTCGTGTGACTATCCGAGAAATTGCGGAAGAGGTGGACATCAGCACTTTTTCGGTACATTCCACTGTAGAAGACAGAAGATTTAGCCATGAAAAGAGTGGCTGTGAAATTCATGCTGCTTCTGACGGCGGAGCAAAAGCGCCTCCGTGTTGAAGTCTCACAGGACATGCTGTGACATGCCCACCTCTTCCACAATTTCTCGGATAGTCACACAAGTGAGAAGTCACCGAAAGCCGTCTGAATCATCCGAATGGTTTCCACCTGGCTGTCGCGCAGTTTCTGGCAAAATTTGATGCAGCGCTGCTCCAGTCGTTCCGTCTTTTTCAGTGAAATGAAAATCCGCCGAGCGCACTGCACGTCCTCACACAAAGGCTGCTTACGAGAAAATGATGCAATCAACAGGCGTGAAAAAGTTCACGCATGCGCACGAACGTTCAACGTTTGCTCATGCAAGCACACGTGATTCAAATCCATCAGGTTTTTGCAAAAAATAAAAAGGTCCGATACTTTTCTAACAGACCTCGTATATCTTCTGTTGGTTAATTTGGGATTACATACAGGCAGCCCACTCTGTCCACTAGAAGCTTTTATTTTATGTTGTGTGTTTTTACCCAATGCCAAAAAATTGGCCATCGGGTACTGCAAAGAATTTGCGTCCATCTGTCCGTCTGTCTATGCCCAGCAAAGGCCCAGTCCTATTACTGCCAATGTCTTCAAATTCACAGGGAACATTCTTGGGACACAGATAGGGATGTCCCGATCCGATCACGTGATCGGGCCTGATTTCCGATCACGTGATCGGAAATCTGGTTTCAGACTTGAACGAAATCGGACGTTGCATCCCGATCAGAAATCCGATATAGATTTTATCCTCATTATTTTGATAAGCGCTATTTCAGGCTCATTAGTGCAGATTAATGGGCCTTTCACGTGTTGCTTTTTAGAGGCGTCAGAAGCGTTGCTTTAGCTCGGCTTTTGACGCGACGCTTCTGATGGGAACGTGCATTGCCAAACCCCAATCTTTTTTTTTTTTTTTATTGAACAAAAGAAAAAACATAAGTTCAACCGGACAGAGGTGGGGGGAGTTACGCGAGCAAAGTTTCTTTAGCAGAACTGCTGTTTGTGTGTTTACGTGCTCAGCCTGACAGCTTGATGGAACGACAAGAGGATGATGGACACTTTCCCACCGAAACTCTTGCTCATTCATCCTTCCATGCGCAGCAGGACCAGGTGCTGACCAAGTCCTCAGGACGACGATATGTCATCCGATTAACAAAAAGAAAAAAACAAATTGTCCTGTGATCGTTTGTCTGCAAAACGGAGCGAGAGATGGTGTGTGCACGAGCGACGTGCACACTCATCACATTTAGGAGCACGTCTTAAAGAGCTTCCATCTTCATTCACATTCACTGCGCTGCTCTGAACTTGTTGAACACTGATAAAGCATCAGAGGGGTACACTGACGACTGTCAGGACGCAAATGTAAGTTTTTTTTTTCCTTTTACTTTTCAAGTTAACTTCTGAACTTTCAACGCTCTGAGCTGTGACATAGCTTCGCGCTGTCCAATAGGAACAACGCGTCGGGCCAAAACACGGAAGACTAGTGGCAGAAACCACGATCTGTACAAATAGTAAATGCACTGCATTTATATAGCGCTTTAACATCTGCATCAGACGCTCAAAGCGCTTTACAATTATGCCTCACATTCACCCCGATGTCAGGGTGCTGCCATACAAGGCGCTCACTACACACCAGGAGCAATAGGGGATTAAAGACCTTGCCCAAGGGCCCTTAGTGATTTTCCAGTCAGGCGGGGATTTGAACCACAGATCAGTGCAGAAACCATGTGTCTGAAGAAAAATCCTTGGAAATGTTTTTTGTTGTTGTTTGTTACCTTAGAATTTCTGATTACTGTTTAAAAAATTTAGAACACTTGTAAAATAGCTATATCAATAAATGGTTCTTTAGAAACCTTTCATCTATAAATTAAAACCACCTGTTATTTCAGATTAGATAATTTCTTGTTTAACATAAGGAACCTTGGACATTTATTTTTAGACAAATAAAATAACATGGAAATCTGTTCATTTTTTAAGTCTGGTAGATTATTACTTGATTGTTCAAGCTACCTCAAGGAGAAGTGCACTGTTTAAGTGATAAATAATAAAATAAGGTGATTAAAATGAAATTATTATATATTTAGCATTTGTTCATTGTTCATTCAGTTTTTTAAAGCATTGGATCGGGACTCGGTATCGGAAGATACTCAAAATCAGATGACTCAGAATCGGATCGGGGCCAAAAAAAAACCTGATCGGGACATCCCTAGACACAGACCTTGGACAAGTTCAAAGATGGCTAACCTTGACCTATTTCAAGAGGTCAAAATGTCCCATTGTTTCCTATTTTTATGCTCATATGGTCAATAGCACTGAGTTATTTTTAAGATAGTGTCACCAATTATCACTATCCCAGACTTTTAAGCATTTCTCACCTGTTCTGGATTAAAATTAGATCTCAATCGTACTAAAATATTAACTAACTAATCCTTGAAGATTTAGCCCCCCCCCCCATTTCTGATTCAGTTAAAATGACAAGTTCGGAGTGTTAAATTACACCAACACAATGCACTGTTTAATACAGAGTGTTAACACAACACTTTAAGAGTTAAAACCCACTGTGAAATAACTGAAAATAACAGATTTTAACACTTCAGTTTTGCTGCATATGTGACATGACATATTGCAACTATAACTATCAGGTGCAGTATACCAACCATTCATGTGTGTTATTTTGTTTTCTATGTATGTGCTGTTATACAATCAGTGTACATAAGTGGATTTGAAAGATAAGGTCTAGTTTAATGACAGGGTGGAAATGACCAACAAAGTTTATTTTGCCATACATGGATAACCACTACTAGTCTTTCAGCAGCAATGGCCATCTGGTTTGATATCCACATCTGTTTGCCAGCAGAACTCGTATTATACCAGTTTTTACTCAAATGGCTGGGTCATTTCCATGATATCTAATTTTGATGGGCTGCCAGAACTATTATTTATGTAGTAAGTCACCACTAAATGGACTAATTCTCCTATCAAAGCCTACAGTATAACAATCTAGCTCTTTTTTTGTTTGAAAGAGGTAATCAATATCTGTGATGCCACAAAACAATCTGTACCTAATTCACTCAAATGTCCTTCATGTTGGGGTGTAACTCTCTGCCTGTCAAAAACTGTCCTCTGCAGAAAAGCATATAGTTCATCACTATTTGAGAATGCAGAGACACAACAGCAGTTGTATACTCTGAGTACATACCATCAACTGTTTTTAGCAGATAGTATACGAGGTCTGTTAGAAAACTATCTGACCTTTTTATTTTTTTCCAAAAACCATATGGATTTGAATCACGTGTGATTGCATCAGCCAAGCTTGAACCTTCGTGCGCATGCGTGAGTTTTTTCACGCCTGTCGGTTGCATCATTCGCCTGTGAGCACGCTTTGTGGTCCTCCCCCCTCGTCGGATTTTCATTGTGAGGAAAATGTCTGAACAGCTGGAGCAGCAATGCATCAAATTTTTCCAGAAACTGTGAGAGACAGCCAGGTGGACACCATTCGGAAAATTCAGATGGCTTTCAGGGACGATTTTATGGGCATCACACAGATTTAGGAGTGTTACAGCCGGTTTAAAGACGCCGCACAATGGCGGAGGACGCGCCGCGTTCCGAGTGGCGATTGACAGGCTGAAATGACCAGATCATTTCCAAACTGAATGCTGTGTTGATCCGGGACGTCGTCTGACTACCAGAGAAATGGCAGAAAAGGTGGACATCAGCACTTTTCCGGCCCATTCCACTGTTAAAGGAGATTTTGTCATGAAAACAGGAGCGGAGGAATTCACCACGGAGCCGCTAATGGCGTGGAACGAAAGCACCTCCATGTTGGTCTCACAGGACATGTTGTGGCATGCTCAGATCTTCGACAATTTCTCGGATACTCACTCGACTGAAAATCCACCCAAAGCCATCTGAATCTTCAGAATGGTGGAAGAGCTGGGCATGTCCCGTGAGACTTCCAACACAAAGGTGCTTTTTGTTCTGTGCCATTACGCGGCTCCATCCTGACGCGCGAATTCCGCCGCACGTCTTTCATTACAAAATCTCCTGTAACAGTGTAATGTGCCGAAAAAGTGTTATGTCCACCTCTCTTGCCATTTCTCTGGTAGTCAGACGACATCCTGGATCAACACAGCCTTCACTCTGGAAATGATCTGGTCATTTCAGCCTGTCGATGGCCGCTCGGAGCGCGGTGCGCCCTCCGCCACTGTGGGCCGTCTTTAATCCGGTTGTAATGCTCCTTAATCTGCGTGATGCCCATAAGATCTTCCCATAAGGAACTGTAAAATGTTGAATACTTCCTGGCATGGGTGAAGCTAGAGCAGAGGCCAAGGTTGCACTGGACTCTGCTGAAATCTGACTGGACACAGATGACTGACATGTCATGGTACCACACGTCTGGTTGAAAAGAGCTGCATTTTGAAATCAGTGAGTCATATTGACTGCTAGGTTCCTCCTGTCCAGTAGTTAGTGCTGTGTAACACAAAAAGTTCTAATCCACCGTAGTAGAAAAAGAAAAATGTTTGCATCAGATTTGAACTGAACACATCGTTTGAACCATGGACTAATAATGACACCAAAGTTAAGCCTAGATTTGATGTTTTGGTGAAAGAAACCTTTGTATTTCTTCATAATTGATGGAAATGTTCATGTTTCCACCCCCTAACTTGTCTGAAAAAACTGGCAATAAAACTGATTATTATATACAGGTATTATCAAGTTTTAGAGACTTGCTTTCAGTTTGAGTTTGAGGAAGATAATTTTAGAATGTTTTATTCTTTTTATGTTTTTGTATTTCTTGTATTTGAAATAGCATAAACAAATTAAAATGTGTGAAATACCAAGTGTTCCAAGTGTTTTGGAAGGGACAGTATCCTAACCTTATGATGAGTACAAAATAAGTATGGTATTATTATTGTTTTGTTTAAGAATGTTTAATTTACACTGTTCCTGCACTTTGTGTCAAATTATAGTCATATTGTATATCATACTGATATGAAAATATTGAGATATGATAATTTGGCCATATTGTACAGCCCTACTGTCAACTAGCTGAAAACATTGAATATTAATTTACATCTCTATTAAAAATGCTTAAAGTGACAGCGGGTTAAGAGGGCTGTAATTAGGGGGGTCTGGGAGCTGAAAGGTTTTAGCCATGCCAATGCTCCCCCGAAGCATTTTACTCAAAAAATAGCCTGAAAGACCTCAATGACATGGTGAGATGCTGAAGAGTTTTGCTCATTCATGTCTGCGACATATAAATATTAGGTTAAAGACTGTTTAATGTCTGATCCCACATACAGCCCCTCTGGGTAATGTCTAAATACATGCGGGGTTGCAGGGAACGTGTGATCGATTTAAATCCATCTATTGCAAAGTATCATAGCAGCCAAAAGTTGAAATACAATTTAAGAATATTAAGGAGCACAAGTAAGACCAACATTGTCTGAATTGTATGTGCAGCCCTGCTTCAGTGCACATGCACGCACACATGCACGCATGCACAGTTCAGAGGAAAAACACTGTAAAGAAGGCAATGCACAGGAAACAGCAGGAGAGCAGAAATGGTCTGTCCTGTCAGACATAATGAGGAAGCAACAATACACACAGTAATTGAGGCCAATTCCAGATCCCACCCTCTCTCCCCCTGCCAACACGCACGCACACACACACTTGCAGTAAGCAATAAGTTAAAAGAAGTGTGGGCCCAGTGGGAGCAGCAACATGGAGTGAAAGTGAAGGGAACAAAATAGCCTATGGACAACCTGTTTCACGTTAATAGCTCAAAATATTTCTAAAGTTTTAAATTCAAACTCAAATTTTACTTGGTTTTCTTACAACACAAAGATCTGCTGTGTAAATTCCATGATAAAAAAACACAAAGGAGAAATTTAGACATCCTATTATTTATGATTCGTGATAGCGTCCTCTGCCTTTGCTTATGGTCATTAGAATGCACTTGGTTCTCTTTCTTCCTTCTTTCATTTCATAGTGATGATGACACTATCAGCAACATCCACCACACACTCTGACTCACAATCCATGAAGCCTTTTCAGCTAATGGTAACAACTACAACGACATTTCTTGTGATGAATCTCGGCTGGTAAACAAGGGACAGAAATGCATAATGCTAATAGTGTCCTTTTTTCACTTATTTTCACTTATTAAGCTAATTCCTTAGCTTAAACTGCTTAAAAACATTCCAGCAAATGATGAGATCTTGCCGTTTGGATGGTAAATGGGATGTTGGTTCATCTTCCACACCACTGCCAAAGAAGGTCTGTAGATTTGTTTGCATTATGTATCTACACCTCTGCAGGCTCAGCTGCCAATCAAATTGAGACCCCAGCAGGTCTGCACAGAAGCTCGACAACTGATGGAGCATCGCGATTCAGATCCAAAAAGCAGGCACTCGCCATGAATTCCAAAATCACTGACAATATCCAAAATACAAAATAAATAAATAAACAAAAATCCTTTTTTTATTTTTACAGTTGAATGTAGATCAAGAATCCACAATAGGGAATGCAAAACACACACCTTATCAGATTAAGGAAAACTGGTGACTTTATGTTTATGCCAATATGTTTCCACAAAAGAAAAACAAAAAAGATAATAATCACCGTTCAAGACATTCATTATTTCGCCACCATTTTTACATTCTGAGATTTTTTTTTTTAAATACCTGACAGTGTGTCACTGCAGAGGACTATTAATAATATATATTTTTAATGACATCTGTGAAATATTTCAAAATAATCAGCTAAAACAAGTTTTGTTTTAAAATGAAGTGAACACATATTTAAATGAATTATATTTGTGCTTTCCCTTTCATATTAATGCAAAATAGCAAAAAAAAAGAACCATCATTTTCCAATAACAACAACGGAGACAAAATTAATGACACTAAAGGTTTGTGTCTCAATAATTAAGCAAACCATTTTTAATGTGAGGATATTAATTTCTTTCCACATCAATCCACACACTAATGATTTCACATCAATTCTGAATTACGATTTTCTTTATAAAAGACTTGCAAAGCAGTCAGACTCAAGGTCAAATTATTCTAAACAGTTTACAAGACAGGAAGCAATGATTACTGATGAAAAGTGAATTTAATGGGACTTAAAGTTGACTGAGTAAGGTGGCAAAAATTTTAAGCGTTTTCAGGAATAACAGCCTGACTGAAAAATAACGAGTTTTAGAGCCAATGGAAGAAAAATTGAAGGCAACACAGGTATATCATAACTACGAAACAATGCCCTACAAAATACTTATTTAGAAGCATTTCAAACTATACGAGGTCTATTAGAAAAGTATCCGACCTTATTATTTTTTTCAAAAACCATATGGATTTGACATGCTTGAACCCTCGTGGGCATGCAAGAGTTTTTTCACGCCTGTCAGTTACGTCATTCGCCTGTGGGCAGTCTTTGAGTGAGGAGTCGCCCACCCTCTCGTCGATTTTTTCATTGTTTAGGAATGGCTCAGAGACTGCTGCTTTGTTTGATAAACATTTTTCAAAACTGTAAGGCACAACTGAGTGGACACCATTCGATAAATTCAGTTGGTTTTAGGTAAAAATTTTAACGGCTGATGAGAGATTTTGGTCTGGTAGTGTCGCTTTAAGGACGGCCCACGGCGCCTGACGGCGATCTGAGCTTCGAGGTGGCAGCGTCTCGCCGTTTCAAGTTGAAAACTTCCACATTTCAGGCTCTGTTGACCCAGTAAGTCATCAGAGAACAGAGAACTTTCAGAAGAAGTCGGCATGAGGAGTTTATTCGGACATTCCATTGTTAACGGACATTTTGTAATGAAAGAACATGCGGGCAGAGTCGCATGTCGGGCCGGACCCGACCGCGGGGGGTCGCGACAGGAAAAACACCTCCGTTGGAAACCTTAATGGGCAAGTTGGAACATGCCCAAGCTGTTAAACAATTTCTCAGTTACTCACTTGTTGAAAGCCATCAAAAGCCGCCTGAATTTTACAAATGGTTTTCAACACGGAGGTGTTTTTCCTGTCGCGGCGCACACAGATTTGCTGAGTCGTCACGGAAACGACTCGGCGAATTTGCGCGCACGTCTTTCATTAAAAAATGTCCTTAAACAGTGGAATGTCCGCATAAAGTCCTCATGCCGGCCTCTTCTGAATCTTCTCTGTTCTCTCACGACGTCCTGGGTGAATTAACCCCTAAATTAGGATGTTTTCAGCTCGAAACAGGCCAACGACGGCGCCTGGAAGCGCTGCAGGACGTCCCGCTCCGTGGGAAGTCCTTACACCGACAGAAACACCCCATAATCTCTCATCAGCCGTTAAACTTTTCACCGAAAACCAGCTTAATTTCTCGAATAGTGTCCACTCGGATATTCCTCACAGGTCCAGAAAAAATTTTGATAAAGCAACGTGCGCCGTCTCGAGCAGCGTGTGAAACAAAGGAATTCAGCCGAGAGGGCGGGACCACATCTCACTCAAGGCCTGCCCACAGAGAAATGACGTCACCGACACGCGTGAAAAAATTCACGCATGCGCACGAGGGTTCAAGCATGATTGGTGTAATCGCATGTCAATCAAATCCATATAGTTAAAAAAAAAGGGTCGGTTTATTATCTAAGAGACCTCGTATACCAAAAAATTACAATGGTGGCCAAGCAGTTAAGTGTGCGTATTTCCAGAGTGGAAGGTTCTTGGTTCGAGGATCCCTCAGCCCATTCTCCATGTAATGTGTAGCTGTGTCAGAATGGGCATGTGGTGTAGAAGTTGGTCCAAATCAACATGCAGGCAGGGGAATTACTTACATTAAAATGTATAGCACTAAAATGTTTTTTTTCCTTTCTGTCCCTAGTTGCCGTGGTGTTGATGTAGCTGATCCACACTGAGATAAGACACAGGTTTAACTCCAGATGCCGTAACTGATGCAACTCCAGTTCCACACACACACACACACCCCCACACACACACACACACAAAGAGGAGTGAGCTCTTGATGTTTGCAAGTGTTTACAGTGGCATCGCTGCATCATTAAATTATAAGAGAAAAGCAAAATTTTTCTCTCTTTTTTGCATAAAACTACAATAACAATAAAATACACTTGCATAATGGCATATTCTAAATTCAAAACACATATACTAGATTGTGCAAAATGCATAACACTTGGCAGCTTTGAATCATGCAGCACCAGTCCTGGGAGGGGGGATGTCAAATCACTGTTTACCCAGTGCCACAAGAGAAGCTTGGGGCAATGCGATGCTAAAATGTACCCCAATTGTGTCCCTCTTGCTTTATGTGTTTGACAAATGAATTGTATAGCGATATAGGGTGTGAAACCATGAGGGAGGGTGAAAACCCCACAATGGCAGCAGGTGCACCAGGATAGTAAATAGTTGCACAGCAGCTTCTGCAGCGACAATGCGACTCCCCCTGAAGAGGCAACAGTCTCCTTACAAATGGCTCAGTTACAGACACATACGTAAATCCAAGGCTTACGCCACCAACCTATCAATACATATGCATTTCCATCCCCGCTTCTTGTTCCTGCAAATCCCTTCAGTGGAGGACAAAAGCCAAGATATATCTTGGCAGCATGTGGCATTGTAGAGGTCAAACAGAGACATCTTTATCATGTGTTTGTGGGCACAATCACCCCAACCAGTGTGCCAGATGCTTTTCAGACACATATAAGTATTTGGCAGCTCCATAAACACAAGGACGTCTGAGAACTGAAAATTTGTTTGTGTCATAAAAGATGTCAGTCAAATGAGTAACAGAGTGATTACGTGCAGGCAAAGCCCTCTCTCGTGTTTTATTTGGTGTCCAACCTCTCCTTTTGGTGGTTAGCCATTAAAAAAAAAGAAAAAAAAAAGAATGCTTAATCCATTCAGATGTAAAATCTATTGTGGACGCCCTAGCCGTGCAGAGGTATTAATAAGATGATAATGCAGATCCATAAGTGAGAACAGGCTGTTGTTCCATCACTGTCTGTCCTGTGGTAATAAAAATGATGCACACCAGCAAAAATACTTTGATCAAAATAACTGCGGCCATGTATAAAATATTATGGGCAGCCTCATTACTAAAGTTAATAAAACAAAATAAAACAAAAATATTAAAGCAGGATTCAGCCAAAATATAAAAATTGAAATCAAACAACATCAGATCACTGGCCAAGACCAAAAGGAATAGAAATCATTGTCTTTCTCCTTCTGTGTGGCTCAAAATCAATAAGCATTATGTGCAATAAAAATATGTTCCAAAATGCAGTTACAAACTAGAGCAGTGATTCTCAACAGGGGGGCCGCGGCACCCTAGGATGCCGTGATCGATCGTCAGGGGTGCCGTGGGTATTTTTCATATTTGCGATTATTTTTCATATTCGCGATTACCGTGAATTATTTATTTTATCCACAAAGCATAAAACGACTCAGAATCTGATGTCAAACGTGCTGCAGCCTCGCTCTCGTCTTAAGGCGGGACAATAACAAGGAGGCTGACGGCCGATTAAAACAGTGCCGTCTCCTTCAAAAGCCGTCTAAAATGCGGAGCTGTCGGTGTGTGTGTCTGTGCCTGTGTGTGCGCGCGCGCGCGGAGTTAACAGGCTGCAGACTGCGAGGGAGGGGGTGGGTGAGGGAGATTCATGAATGCAGGCGCGACACGTTCAGTGCGCAGCGAGCGCGGAGCAGAGAGAAGATTTTAACCCGAGTGAACGTTAACAAAACGGAAACGTGAAACTGCCTTTACTTCTCTCTGAACTTTCTCTAAAGGTGTGATTCTGCCATTACCGTCCTGTTCACACCTTGTGCGCGTCGTATGCTGAATTTATGAGATCATGAGATGAAATAAACGGTCAAATATCTTTAAAAACATATTTAAAAAAATGAGAATATATGAATGAACTTAGCCACAAAAAAAAAAAAAAAACAATGTTCAGACGCAGAGATCACAAAAAGCAGGTGAGAACTCTGAACTTTAACACCTGTTATTTTCCAAAGGTATTAATTTGTTCAATCTTGAGCTTAATGCAGTGTTTAAGCACAAAACGTGACTGATGAGCAGAAACAATTTCAGAAATGCAACAGAAACAACCACAAATCAGAAAAAGTTGGGACTGTATGTAAAATGAAGATAAAAATAAAAATGTTGCGCGATTCCCAGTTTCTCCACTCACAGAAGCCAAACGTTCTTCCAGAGTTGTGTAATTATACTACAATAGTAGAATATAAAGAAGGGGAAAAAAAGAAAAAAAAATAGACAATATATTCGTCAATCGCAATTATTTGTCTAACAATTAATCGTCTCCAGAAATTCCTAATCATGACAGCCCTACTTGAGATCAGAGCGCAAAATGCTTGGGCATTTTCGAAATGCGGTGTTTTCTGTATCGATTTTCTATTGCGATAATTGGGTTTTGCGCAAAACCAGAGGTAATAGCATTATAATATTATTTTGGTTGGTGGTGTGCCGCAGGATTTTGTAAATATAAAAAGGGTGCCGCGGCTCAAAAAAGGTTGAAAATCACTGAGCTAGAGTACAGTGCAAACCTCGGCCAACACCATGTTCCAATTCCACAAAATTTTACCTTGGAAAAAATTTCCAAGGTCAAAGTCCTGTTAGAAGTGACTTTTCATAAGTTAAACTATAATACAAAATACAGATCAAAAAGGCTTTTCAATGCTGATTTTCAATTCAATTTATTTTACAATTTATTTTCCTTTATATAGCGCCAAATCACAACAGAGTTGCCTCAAGGCGATTCACACAGGTAAGGTCTAACCTTGCAAAACCCCAAAGCAACAGTGGTAAGGAAAAACTCTGTCTGAGGAAGAAACCTCAAGCAGACCAGACTCAAAGCCCTAAGCTTCACCAAAAGACCCAGAATTTAGGTAAAGTTGAGGCCGCAGCCTGCTCCAATTACTAATAAATGAATTAAAAGAGTAGAAAGCATAAAACAAAACTGTACCAGTAAGATAGCCATATGAAAGGGAAAATAAGTGCGTCTTATGTCTGGACTTGAAAGTCTCCACAGAATCTGATTGTTTTATTGATGCAGGGAGACCATTCCATAGAACAGGGGCACAATAAGAGAAAGCTCTGTGACCCGCAGACTTCTTATTCACCCTAGGGACACAAAGTAGTCCTGCACACTGAGAACGTAAAGCCCGGGCTGGTACGTAAGGTTTAATTAGGTCAGCTAGGTAGGGAGGTGCCAGTCCATGAATAATTTTATAGGTTAGTAGCAGAACCTTAAAATCTGATGTCACTGGGACAGGAAGCCAGTGAAGAGACGCCAAAATGGGTGTGATGTGGTCGAACTTTCTGCTTTGTGTCAAAAGTCTGGCTGCAGCATTTTGAACCAATTGGAGACCCCTAATGCTAGACTGCGGTAAGCCAGAAAATAGAACATTGCAGTAGTCCAATCAAGAAGAGATAAATGCATGGATCAGGGTCTCAGCATCAGCCATAGACAGGATGGGATGAATCTTCGCTATATTTCGCAGGTGGAAGAAAGCAGTCCTACAACGAAGGATCAAAAATTACCCCAAGGTTCCTCACTTTGTCACTGTGATGTATGACACACGAGCCGAGGCTGAGTGTTAACTGGTCAAATTGATGCCGATGTCTCACTGGACCAAGAACCATCATTTCAGTCTTATCACAGTTTAAAAGTAGGAAGTTTCTAGACATCCTACTTCTCACTGCTGCAAGGCAATCTTCTAAGGATTTCATGTGAACGAGATTACCAGCAGTTATCAGTATATATAACTGAGTATCATCTGCATAGCAGTGAAAGGTAATCCCAAAACACAGCAATATGTGCCCAAGGGGTGCTATATAAAGGGAGAAAAGCAGGGGGCCTAAGACAGACCCCTGATGAACCCCAAATTTCATGTCACTAAGGTTAGAGTGTTACTGTACAAAACACAGTGAGAACAACTGGTCAAGCATCATGTCAGCCATGCAAGGGGACTCCCAGTAATCCCAAAATGATTTTCCAGCCTACCAAGTAGAATATGATGATCCACTGTATCAAATGCAGCACTGAGATCTAACAGCAGCAGAACCGTAGTGGTGTCCGAGTCCATTGTAAGCAGATGATCATTCGCCACTTTAGTGAGAGCCGTCTCTGTGGAATGATATTTTCTATAAAGCAGACTGCAGTGGCTTAAAGAGATTATTCTCAGTACGATAGTCTATGAGCTGTCATGACACCACTTTTTCCAGAATTTTAGAGCAAAATGATAGATTTGATATCGGCCGATGGTTTTTCAATACACTAGGGTCAAGATTAGGTTTCTTAAGTAATGGTTTAATCACTGCAGATTTGAAACATTTAGGAACAGATCTAGAAGTTAAAGAAAGATTAATAATTTCCAGCACAATCGGCCCAAGAGTGGGCCACAAGTCAAAGATGAACATTATCGAGTACATTTGAAAAGCAGAATACAGAAGCAGCCCGACTACAAAAGGCTGACATCAGTGACACACAGACATCATTTAAGAATCATCGGGGACCAAAAAAATCCATGTGAGCCAGGCAGGGACTGGACAGGTGAAGGGTGACCAGTTTGGTCAATACACTGGGCTGCTGTCCCAAGGCTACTAGCTAATTCTAGCTGTGGGACAAGAATGTAGGGCAATGTCAAACTTTCATCCCTTCAACCAGTGGCTCTCTTGTTCCCTCAACACTTGCCACTCAACACGACATTTACCTCTTCCACACAGCAAACCTCAGGCCCCTTGATAAAAAGCCAATCAATGAGCTGGACTAGCTTTCATGTACAGTTTTTTTTTTTTTTCCTCACTGAAGCAGGAGAGACAATTCTGCTGTTTTCTAGCAAGTAAAACGAATACCACTACTGAGCCTGACATCAACAAACACTTGACAGTGAAAATTGCTTCCTGCAAAGCTGCAACAAATTACTCATTGCTAGAAACATCCTGACAGTGTTAATGAGCAGGTGTATCAATTAAGGTGGCCACAGTGGGTTCTTAGATTCAGAAGCAAATGTGTAGTAGAGAAATGTCAAGCCAAATTTATGCAACGTGGAAATATGTGTGCACACTTTCACAGGCACATGCATGCTAAAATGGGTCACCTCCCTGACTAGGGCCCTTCTTCCTGATTGCTCAGTTTAGAAGGATGGCCAGCTCTAGGAACAGTGCTGGTGGATCTGAAGTTCTTCCATTTACGGATGACAGAGGCCACTGTGCTCACTGGGACCTTCAAAGCAGCAGAAATGTTTCTGTACCTTTCCCGAGATTAGAGCCACGAGACAATACTGTCTTGGAGGTCTACAGACAATTCCTTTGACTTCATACTTGGTTTGTGCTCTGACATGCACTGTCAACTGAGGGACCTTATATGTAGACAGGTGTGTGTCTTTCAAAATCACATCCAATCAACTGAATGTACTTCAGTTAAGCTGTAGAAACATCCTAAGGGTGATGAGTGGAAACAGGATGCACCTGACCACAATTTTGAGCTTCATGGCAAAGGCTGTGAATACTTATGAACATGTGATTTCTTTTTTTTTTTAATTTGCAAAGATCTTAAAAAAAAGAAAAAAAAGAAAAAAATGTTTTCACATTGTCATTTTGGGGTATTGTGTGTAGAATTTTGAGGAAAAAAAAAAATCAAATAAAGCTGTAACATAACAAAATGTGGAAAAAGTCCTTTGAATACTTTCTGGATGTACTGTATCATCCAGTGCAGTTTTCGTGCTTTCAAAATGCTTTGACGATAGCATGTTCCTTATAATGTTTGCCTTAGGCTGTGTTTACCAGAGCACAGAAAGTTCACGCTTCTGTGTCAGACACATTTGCAAAAAGTGTATCCCTAAAACAGTCATTAATCCACAGAGCCTGGCTGTCAAAATATGCTGGTACCACTAAAACCTCCAAACACAGCACAGACAGAAGACAGAGAAAGAAGCTTTATTTGAATCTACTGATATTACACACACACACACGGACAAATAATAAATTTAATAACCAGAACTGGTATGTTCATGACTCATACGTTTCTTACTGTACTGGACAATAAACCTTTTGAACTTTTGAACTTTTTGATAAGGGCAACAAGAGGAAGCATATACAAACATGAATTTGCATGTTATGGACACACAATAAGAGCTCGGAGGTGGAAATCCTCAGATGAGTAAATGGTGCTAATCAATAAACGAGAAGGTCAACCTAACAGGAACATACGTAATGTACAAGAATTTGATAGAAACATGAACTCCTGCCAGAGACTGTGTAGAGAATCAAAGTGACTCATTTCTGAGCCACCCGTTCTCAGCCTAAGAGTGACAAAAGAAAAATTTATAGTTGCAAATTAACTCTGGAATAATTAATGAGGAATGGAGCCCTGAGGTCTTAACTGAATAATTTCTGGACTCATTTTGTTGACAGTGATGGATGACTGAAAAAAAGAAGGCCTCAGCAAGCTCATAATTCATATTTCATTATCATTACATCTGACTTCAGCTGCACAGATTTATTGATTGGTAAATGATGACTTTTGGTTGTACAACAAAACTGAATGAAGTTTGACATGTTCAAATAAGACTTGATAAATCTGTCTCTCTGGACATTGAAGAGATGAATATGAATCACTCACACAATTTTCTCAAATACAAGAATGCTACCATCTTGACGCCTGCGATCACACACACACACACACACACAAAATATCTATTTGTGATTCATTTAAATTGGTTACACAGCAGTAAAAAGAAATGGTATTGTACTGCCATCATATCATGAAGCCCTAACTGTTGAAGTCACAACCACATGACAATGCAACTCCTTCAAAATTCCAATTCCCTTTGGAGTTTTTTTTTTTTTTTAAGTAAAACATTGTTTTTAAGTTAGCCTGCTGGAAACAATATTATTATGTTGTGCCATACTGTCTCTACTTAATACAGACTTGTTTAAATAAACTCCAAAACATATTCAGTAAGTTGGAAATGTTTTTGCATCCATCTCCTGACTAGTCAAGCTGTTCTCCCATTGCCGATGAGCGACACACAAGTTATGCACATTTTTGGCTAAAAAATAAATAACTGGATAGCCAATAGGGGCATGGAAACATGTTATCTGTGGTAATAGTGGCGATGTAGAACGTAGTGACCAATCGGAAAAATTTTTAACATGTTAAAAAAATTGTGACGTTGTAACACATGCTCAACAAAAGTCAATAATCGGATGTATTTTGTGTAGATAGGGGGTAGTAAGTGTCTTTTACTTGAATTTTACAGATGTTTTGGTTATTTCATTAGTGGATCTTGAAATAAGTATGTTCTCCTTGAATATGAATTTGGCTGCTCAATTATTTTGATGCAAGATCATGCCATCAATGAATGAATTAGACTTCAAGAAAAAAAGAAATGTGGTAAATAAGCTATTTTATGTGTGATATGTTTGTGGTGAATCTGAAAAATGCAGTTGAAAGTTCAGTTTGAGCATCACCCAAACATTATCTATAAGATATTGAAGTATTAATCAATAACAATTTAGCACTAAGCTACAACAGCAATCTAGGGTGAAGTACAGCTGTACTCTAACCCGGGGTAAAGCAGTGGGAATATGCTCATAATCACTGATTTCTTCTAACAACAATAGTAGCAAAAAAAAAAAAAAAAAAAAAGAAAAGAAAAGAAAAGAAAGGTTTTAGATTTCAGTGAGGTGTTGTGCCAAGTCTGAGCATGATGTATTTACAAAAACATACGTACTATAGTGTCTATACTGTATTTAGTTAAGCAACACTGCTGGATCTGAAGTACTCAGCTGCACTAACATCCAGATACAAGTAATGTGTTGGAACTATTACTGCTGACATAGAGAATAAATAAACATTATCAACATAACACAATATGTGAGACCTTTATAAGACATTCCACCCCCACCCCATGAAAAAGAAAAGTGGCAAGATTAAGAGCTTAAACCAATGTGCATTTAAATCTATAAAATGCTATTCACATTCTTCTTTTTTTTTGACTATCCAGTCAATGACAGTGGCTTGACTTTGAAAATAAGAACGTAATTTAAAGCCTCTAAAAACGGATTTAAGTAGTTTGCACGTCCGTTGTTCTGGATTCTATTTCTGTGGGCAAGTAACACTAAGCATGTTAAGAGAGTAAGGAGATTTTGATGGGGGAGAAGTCACTCACGTAAATAAGTCAGATTGCAATGCCTGAAGTGTTTTAAGAACACGTGGGCTCTTTAAAATATTATTGCATGTATAAATGTGACAGTGCTGCTCTCGGCATACCTATAAATAGGATTTGAAGAAAAAAGTTATAAAGTGATGCTTGAAATCTGCAACTTTTGTCACAGTTGTAACAGCTGCACTGAAAAGATAATGTTTGAACCAAATTAAAAAAGTGTTACAATTTGTAAAAAACTTGAATGAATTAAGTTGTTTGAACTTAAGTTTGAAAGTTAAATCAACTCTAACTTACAAACTTAAGTTCAAACAGCTTAATTCATTCAGGTTTTTACAAATTGTAACACTTTTTTAAGTTGATTCAAACATTTTCTTTTTTCAGTGTGTACTTCTTAAGGGCCCCTTCACACATAGTGTGAATATGTACAACTCAGGGTGACTCACGGCAGAAGAGCTCGTTTGAGCGCACCAAGAAATATCGTGCCAACAGCAGGCGTGCATGATGCTGGTGCGACGGATTGTGCATGCGGCAGTATCTTTCAAGCAGGAACACAGTGCAAGCAGCTGCAGCTCACACTGTGAGTTGACAATGAACACATTAGCACGAGTGGTGGCGAAGTGGATAGTGTGCTAGGTTTAGTGCAGAAGGTTCCCGGTTCAAACTCCACCCCTGCCACATTTCTCCAAGTAGTGTGGAGTGGTATCAGGAAGGGTATCTGGTGTAAAACTTCTGTCAGCTAAACATGCAGATCCACCTCAGATATGCTGTGGCGATCCTGAGTGAAAAACAAGGAAGAGCTAAAGGGACTTACTTAATGAACACTTTAATTTAATTGTAACCATAAGGTACAAGTAGCATATAATCAAAACTTTTAAGTTGTGCAAACAATTTATTTTTAAGTTTCTGAACTAAACAATTTTGATTGCCTGAGTTCTGCTAACTTGTTCGGGTTGACAGTGTAGTATGGGACTCTGTGATAGAAAGGGATGGGTACTGATAAGATTTTATCGATATCAGTTCCATTATCGATTCAGCTTATCAATCCGTTTCCTTATCGATTTCCTTATCGATACCTCTTGTGAATTTTCTGTGTACTAAAAGAAGGCTTTACAGGTTTTCTATGTCAACAACATTTTAAACTGGTCACTGGATCCTTGATATCTGGACATAAATAAAAATAAATAAAATCTGTAGTTTTTGTCAAAAGCATTTCCTTTCAGACATTTTGGCATGAATGTCACTCCATACCTCTGAGCTGAGCTCAGCCAGCTGCTGCACGTTAGCGCAGGACGTCTCATTTTAGGAGGGAAAAATCGATTTGATTGATTGCAGTTTGTTTGTATTACAACATTTGGAAAGAGGTATCATTTGAATTAAACGGCGTTTCGCTTTGAAGTTATTAATTCTGACTGGACTTGCATTAGCATCAGTCCCCTTTTTAAGATCTAAAATACATCTATCAACTGTTTCAGAAGACCATAACAGGTCGGTTTAACATAAAAAGGTAAATAATAATCATAGTCATATGCTCTTCAGGATTTTAGTGGGGAAAAATTTAGATAAAGTGAAATAAAACAATGAATCCACGAAGCAGCAAATCAAAGCACTGCTTCGATCTGCGAATCACTGCTTCAGTTGGTTCAAGGTTCAAAGCTAAGCCGCGCTGCAGAAAAGTTGATTACAGACCCGCTGCAGGGTCTGTTATCAATGTAGAGAAATGATCATTGTCCTGACAAATGCCCCCAAAAACAACGGCAACTCTGAAGGACCAATAAGGGAATCGTTAAGCAAAAACGTTTTTGATGTCTGTGGATCGAATCATTTCTTAACAATACCCGAAAGGAACCAATTTTCGATACCCATCTCTAGTGGTAGATCTGCCTGGAGTAAGCAGTTCTAAAAACAGAGTGAAAGTGCAAGAAGACGATGAGTGATGGCAGCCACCAAGACACTCATGATGACTCTGAAGAAGTTGTAAGCTGATGTGTGTGTGACTGGAGAAAGTGAGGATTGAGTAAAATTTTGTCTTCATGGTGGAAGGACATAGAAAAGATTTTCTGAAAAATATGAGAAACTGCAGGTACAGCTTTCCAGAGGTCACATGGGAGACTCAAGCCTCCATTTCTTATGTTAAAATCTGTCTGTGTTCAACTCCACCATGAAGGCATCCTCCTCTGTTCTGTAGAAAACCTGTGTAACCTCATAATTTTGCTCTCTGAAGGACTTATTTTTAAAGAACCTCTTAATTTTGCTGTTTGAGTGACACACCAGTTACACAACTTTATATAAATAAATCTAAAGTTATTTTCCTTAAACTCAAACTGAAAGCAAATCTCTACAACTTGATATAAATTAATTAAAAAAAAAAAAAAAAACAGCTTCCTGATGAAGTGGTGTAGAGGGGGATTTTCTTAAAAAGAAGACCTGAAAGTTCAGCTACAATTTGCCAGAAAGTACACCTGAGATGCAAGCCTAGATTTGATGTTTAAGTGAAAGAAACTTTTGTATTTCTTCATAATTGATGTAAATAAAGTCCAAGACATATTCAGTTCATGTTACAGTTCAGGTAAATGTTCATGTTTCCATCCCCTGACTTGTCTGAAGAAAACTGGCAATAAAGCTTATTATTATTATTTACAGGTATTATCAAGTTTTAGTGATTTGCTTTCAGTTTGAGTTTGAGGAAGATAATTTAAACTTTTTTTATCCTTTATTACCTTCGCCAAGGAGGTTATGTTTTCGGTCGCGTTTGTTTGTTTGTTTGTCAGCTGGATAACTCAAAACGTTTTGAACGGATTTTGATGAAATTTTGTGGAGTGGTTGGAAATGACAAGAGGAAAAGGTGATTAAATTTTAGTGGTGATCCGGATCACGATAGGGATCCCGATGCTAACATGTTAGCATGTCTATGGCATATTCAATGTCAAAAGTTAGCATTAAGCAGTTGCAGCTGTCATCACATTCGGGTGCATTTGTTTTCAAATTGTAATATTTCTTAAATTTATGTTTGTTTATAGAAATTTTGTGGAGTGGTTGGAAATGACAAGAGGAACAAGTGATTAAATTTTAGTGGTGCTCTGGATTACAATCCGGATCACGATGCTAACGCGTTAGCATCGGGATGCTAATGTGTTAGTAAGTACAAATGTGTTAGTAAGTACAAATCAAATCATCAATTTGAAAACAAATATTACAATTTGTTTTCAAATTGTAATATTTCTTAAATTTATTTTAGTTTATATATTAATAATCTAATGATTATTATATACAATTTTAGAGAAAGAGACAAAAAGAAATAGATCACTGTGCCAAGGAGGGAATCTCTTTAGGGTCAGTGACCCTATGGCCTTGTTTAGAGAAGTGTTTCATAAATGTTAAAAAATTCATATATTTTCCGTTTGTCTCTTATTTGTTTTTGTCTATAAGCACATGCAATATCAATATCAGTGCTCAGATGACAGTAGCTTCTGGCAAAGGTGCAAGTTGCCATAAACTGTGATGCCAAGCGCTAAGGATACATGCTATCCAGTCACAGCAGATTAAACTTTCTTTACTACTGAGCAAACATCATTGTTAGACTTTTTTTAGGTTCAGTGATTCCACGGCGTGTAGATGTTATGGCGTCAGTGACCCCATGGCCTTGGCGGAGGTTTGCACTCTCTGAGTGCTTCTAGTATTTTTTGTATTTGAAATGACATAAACCAAGTACATTGTGTGAAATACTAAGTGTTCCAATGCAGCCGGTCTGCTCTGTGTTAGCCTGATCCCGTCAGATCTCAGAAGCTAAGCAGAGCAGGATCTGGTTAGTACGTGGATGGGAGACCTCTTTGGAACACCAGCCGCTGTGTGTGTTTCTCCGGGTAAAACTGGAGTTGCGTCAGGAAGGGCATCCGGCATAAAACTTGTGCCAATTACCAATGCAAATCTGGCAGTATCCGCTGTGGCAAACCCCCCCCCCCCCCAAAAAAAAAAACCCCGGGAGCAGCCGAATGAACAACAACAACTAAGTGTTCCAATACTTTTTCAGAGCACAGTATTGTAACCTAATGATGAGTACAAAATGAGTGTGGTATTACTGTTTTGTTTAAGAATGTTTAATTTTCACTGTTGCTGCACTTTATGTCAAATCATAGTTATATTGTATATCATACTGATATGGAAATATTGAGACATGATAATTTGCCCATATTGTACAGCCCTAGTCTCAACTAGCTGAAAACTTTGAATATTAATTTACATCTACACAAAAAAAAAAGCTTAAAGCAGCAGGGGTTATGCCACTGACCTCCCAGAAGCTGAAGGTTTTTAGTCATGCTAATGCTCCTCAGAAGCATTTACTGAAAATAAAGTGTGAAGGACCTAAATGACATGGTTAGATGGTGAGGAACGTCCAGGCATATGAGAGGCAAAAACAGAAAAATGCTTACAAAAGGCAGGGGTCTGGGGGGCAGAGCCGCCCCCACCCGGAAGCTGAAAGGTTTTAGCCATGCTAATGCTCCCTTGAAACATTCACTCAAAAAAAAAAAAAAAAAAAAAGTCTTTGTCCAATTAGTTATGGTCTCAGAAATGGAGAGGCTCAACTGGTACATTAGTATCGGCTGCAGGGTTTTCAGCTGGGAGCCGCCCTTCAGTGCTTTTTTTTTTTTTCACATTTTTAAATTTTACTGATTTCTCGGTTGATTTGTGTAACTTGATTATCTTTTGAGACTTTGTTTAAAAAAACAGACTGTAGTTCCTGACTTGTTTTTCTTTTGTGTGGGTACAGATGGCTTTGTTGATATGATAACAGAGAGAAAAGGGTCAAATGAAAAAGGGTGAGAGAAAAAAGATGTCCAAGATAGAGAGATACAGGGAGAGAAAGACAAAGATTTCGTATAAAGGCCTTCTAAGAAGCGTTTCACAGTCCTGAGAGGAGCTGTCAGCTTTGAACTATATAGATCACCTTGAATGCTGAGGGCTAAAAGTGACAATACAGATAAAAGACAACCTCATCAACAGATGCAAGGGACGTAATGATAATGGTCTATGAATAAATATTGTCCAAGATGATTGCACTGGGAAAGACAGCAAAAAGATAGGGAGTGGAGACAAATATTAGATATGTGGAGGATATTCTCCTGAAAAGTTGTTAAGAAGCCAAGCTGCACCCTTCCACCCCCATCCAAAAAACAAGGGTAAACTATTTTCCTCCTAAGTGTGGAGGCCAATAGGTGTTGATTTTATGTCCCACATTTTAGCTAAGAAAGCATGCACTGTCAAGTATTCACTGTACAAGACAGTACACCACAGAATATCTTAAGGAATTAAAGCAACTCAAAAGCATGTTCTATCTGTCACAGAAGATGACTTAAGCACAGTAGATATAAGCAAATAAGCATTTCAAACGCAAGGTTTAATAAGCAACTTCCCTTTGATGTCATGTGAAAATGTTGCTGTTGGGACGTGGTCTATTTGTACGTGACAATGTGTGTACTGGTACATGAAATCTCACGTGTTTGTAGACCTGCAGGTTTCAATAAACTACACTACATGTGGGTAAGCTGCTTTTGATTGATCAATCAACCATGCAGTAGGAGTGCAGTAATTGAGTTTTACACCAGATCCAGCAATCTTACAAACTGGGCACCTTCTTTCATGTGTGACTTGCAAACAAATGCATTTCTGGCAAGTTTTTAACAGACTTTGAAGTAGAAATACTCGCTAGCTGCCTTGAATTTAAATGCACATTTACAGTAGATCAGTAAACAGCACACACTTATCTGTCTTTACAGAGCTAAATAAACTATATGTGACTGCAGAAGAGGCTAAAACACAGTACGTGATATGAATTTACAACATATATATGTGTGTGTAGACACAGCATACAGTGAATGCTTTCATTTACTTGATGCTGACTACAGATTATTTCTGTAAATATAGCGCACAATATATTTTAAACAATGGTGGGCACAGCTAACCAAAAAAATTAGCTTCAATAACCTTTAATCCGCAAAATGAGAAGTTAACGTTTATAAAGCTAAACCAATAAATCCCTAAAAAATTTAGTAGAAGTTACAGATAAAAGCTAAAGTGATAACTTTCAGTATTGACTTCAGTACACTGGCAGCTACTGACACAACGAGTCAGCGCTTCTGACTCAGATTGGCCTTCTCTCAGCAAAAGAGACCTGGTGACCAGAGAGAAAGGAGGGAGGAAAAAAAGATCATTTATCCTCACACCATACAGACCTGCCGGCATATCACTGGAATCATGCACAGGCAGACAGTTTTGAGTTATGATTATAATTTTAAACAAACTAATTCCGGACAGGTTATTGAAATTAACGTCAAGCCTGTCATTTTACAAAGTGAAAATACCATGCCATGAACACTGCCATTTACTGGCCAGATGGCAGTGTTCATGGCAGTGTGAACAGCATTTGCCATACATTTGCTAAAAGTGATGAATCAATTGGCAAACAGAATTTTCACTTTTCAAATTGCCTTTTTTTACAAATGAAAAAAATGACATTTACAAATCCAGATGTATTTGTAACCACCACACATTTCAGTATATGGTTATACGACCAACCAACCACTGACATCAGGACTCTAATGTTCCCATAATGCATTGCGGCATGTGTATCTAAATGCTAAAACCTTCAAAATTAGTGTGTTACTTTAAAACTACAACATATATCTGATATTTCCACTTTGTAAAATGACAGACGTGATGTTAATTTCAAAGACTTGTCAGGAATTAGTTTGTTTAAAATTATAACCATAAGTCAAAACGGTCTGCCTGTGCATGACTCCAGTGATATGCTGGAAGGTCTGTATGGTGTGATCATAAATTACCACTCCCCTTCCTTTCTCTCTGGTAGTCAGCTCTCTTCTGCCTGCAGAGGATAGAGGTCTACTATTCATAGCTGTCTGTCTGCTACAAAACATGTAAGAGGTAGGCACTAAAATCTTTGATTTCAGACTTTACAAATGTTTTATCTGTTAAACTTGTTTCACTATGCCCGCAAAAATATGTTAGGGGTCTAAAGGTTATTTCCAAAGTTATTTGGAAAGCTAATCTGCTAATGAAAATGTTAGCTTCATTAATTAGCAGTTAGCGGATTAGCAGAACTGTGCCCACCACTGATTTTAAAAGTATGAATACACAACAGATTTTAAAATTTACATTTACACACTCATCACGTTTCGCCAAAGTCAGAAGCACAGTCAAATTATTGTGAACAATAATTTATACAGTATTGTATGGATATACAGGGTAAAAATTCATACATAGAAAATACAAATGGATAACACAAAAAACATAAAAGGCACTCATCTCCAACGTGGTCCCCATGAAGTTTAAAAATGCCAAGAAACAAACAATAAAATAAATATAACATCATCAATACAATGTGTGTAAAATATAAAACCCTCTTTCTAAAAGGACAAGCCTATACCATAGTAGGAAATAAATCATAAACATATACTACTTAAAACAAACAAAAAATTACAAACTGAAGAAAAACCTGAGAAGAAATTTCACCCTAAGATAAAATATATAGCTATAAATTTTGGGTTACAGTTTGGGCCATTGCACATTCTATCAATCATATGTTTTGCCTTTTGCTAGAATGCCAACAGCAGATGGTCAGACCACTGAAGATGGTCTACTTGAGGTTTCTTCTAGTAAAATAAAAAAACTGAGATTTTCCTTTACCATCGTTGCCAATGTGCTTGCACATGCCGTGGATAAGGTCGAGACCTTACTCACGTGTGGGGCTTTGAGGTGAGCGATGTTATAATTTGACAGTGTAAAAATAAATTTATTCAAAGTGAATTTTGTATTTCTTAATGGAATACACAGTGCTGGTGTGTTAAGAGGAAAAATAAATTAAGCCTGAATCTTTGCTGCATTAATTTTTTTCCGAATCAGCTTTTTTTTTTTTGTTGTTTTTTTTTTGTTTGTTTGTTTTTTTTTGGGGGGGGGGGGGGGAATCAAACATACTGTGTGTGTCATTGCTATGACCGCCTGGGCATGAAGCACCACCTAAACAGATGGCCTTAGCCGAGACCTGGCAGGGAGTTGACAAGCAAGAAGTATACATACTGTAACTGTCAGGCCAGGTCTCTCAAATCCTACTGCTTTCTGCTACACTGATCACAATCACAGTGCACCTGCTCTCTATCACCTCCTTTCACATTTCAGTTGTAAAACAGATGTAGAGATTTGAGCAAGATGAGCACAAGTGAAATTACTTTCCTTAACGCTAAATCCCAAACTTTAGACTTCACTCCACAAGGAAAAGCTGAACCATAATGACTATATCCCAAAAAACTTTTCTCAAGCTTTCCCACCAAACAGAGACAGCTGATTCATAACAGACTTGGTGAGGTCACAGTATAACTGGAAGCCATCTGCCCACTCATGCTGGACTGTGATTATGAGCCTATGGACTCCCAAAGGTGAGAGCACAGGCAGTCCACCAAAAAGCCACTGAACAAAGTGTGTCTCCCAGGCATTTTGACCTGTTTGCACTTCTCTATTCTTTCCATCGACATTGTACTCCACTGAATGAGGTACATCAACACTACACTGTACTTACTGTCATTTGTCACCTTGTAATCATCACAAAACATCAAATCTGTATTCAACACAAACTAGAAGGCTATCTATTAACATCTTACTGTTGGAAAGATGGTTTTATATAATGGCTGAGTGGATCCTTATCATTTCATTGGTGCTTTGTATGTCACATGGCATGGATTATTTGGAACATTTGTGTTGCATTGCATTAAAAGTGCAAATTTGGTTTGATACGTTTGGTACCATTGCACTCTGTGCACACACACACACACATGCAAACACATGCGCACACGCACGCACACACAACGCGAACCCGTACACACAAAACAAATCCACTGTGCTGTAAGTACACAATTGTTTTTGTGGTAGTACACGTGCGCACAAGCGCTGTCCCTGTTGTGTGAGCGCGTGCAAGACACAAGCGGGACTACAATTTCATTGAGCTAACTGATGGTGCTAGTTCTTATAACACACACACATGCATACACACACACACACACACACACACACACACACACACACACACACACACACACACACACACACACACACACACACAAAATCCGCTCCGCTGTAAGCCGTCTGGATGCATGAAGAGCTGTTCACATGAAAAGCTGACATGATTTTTGGCTGGACTGAGGAACTACACAAACTCTTTTTTTTTATAGAAGTAAGAAGTCAGTGCACAGCATCACCGGACTACACGTCACAATTTGGACTCCTATTTAAAATTTGTGTTGGACTTTAGCAGCAGTGAAACACCAAAATGTAAATCAATTTACTGTTTATAAATTAATAAAATATCAAATGACAAGGATCTATTTTAGCCGTTATATAAAACAAATAATAAATGTTTTTACATTCTTTCAACGGAACGGATATTTAATTTGGTGAAAGCTGGAACATACGGCGTGACACTTATGTATGTTCATATTATCAAAGTGAAATTACAATCCCTCTTTAAATTGTCCGTAGGTGTGTGTGTGGGTGTGTCTGTGTTTGTTTGTCTATTTGTGGCCCTGTGAAAGGCTGGCGTCCTGTCCTGGGTGTACCCCGCCTCGCGGTCTATGACTGCTAGGATAGGCTCCAGCACCCCGTGAACCTTAATTGGACTAAGCGGTAGAAGATGAATGAATGAATGAATGAATGAATGAATTACAATCCCAATTCTAATGAAGTTGGGATGTTGTATAAAATACATAAATAAATAAAAATTACAATTACAAAAATTAAAATACATAAAGAAAAATTGAATACACCACAAAGACAAAATATTTAATGTTCAAACTGACAAACTTGCTGTTTTTGTGCAAATATTTGCTCATTTCGAAACGGATGCCTGCAACACATTTCAAAAAAGTTGGGACGGTGTAACAAAAGACTGGGAAAGTTGATCAATGCTCAAAGGACACCTCATTGGAAACAGGTGAGTGTCATGATAGAGTATAAAAGGAGCATCCCCAAAAGGCTCAGCCAAACACAAGCAAAGATGGGGCGAGGATCACCACTTTGTGAACAACTGCGTGACAAAATTGTCCAACAGTTTAAGAACAAAGTTTCTCAATGTTCAATTGCAAGGAATTTAGGGATTCCATCATGTACAGTCCATAATATACAACCCCAATTCAAATGAAGTTGGGACTTTGTGTAAAATGTAAATAAAACAGAATACAATAATGTTCAAATCCAATTCAACTTATATTCAATTGGAATGGAATGTGTCACAGTGGAAATTAAATGTGAAAAATGAAAAACATAACTATAAGCTGTGTTTTCGAGCTCTGGGATCAAATATAGATATTTTTGTGGATAAACTAACTGAAATGTACAAAACAATTAATGATAATAAGCTTTTATTTGTCTGTGGACACTTTAATACAGATTTTCGGAATCCTCATGGTCAATTACAAATAACAGATTTCTTAAACTCTGTGTTTTGTATAGGATTGTAACCACTGATCACACATCCAACTAAGATGCAGTAGTGTTCAGAATAATAGTAGTGTTATGTGACTAAAAAGATTAATCCAGGTTTGGAGTATATTTCTTATTGTTACATGGGAAACAAGGTAACAGTAGATTCCGTAGATTCTCACAAATCCAACAAGACCAAGCATTCATGATATGCACACTCTTAAGGCTATGAAATTGGACTATTAGTAAAAAAAAAAAAGTAGAAAAGGGGGTGTTCACAATAATAGTAGTGTGGCATTCAGTAAGTGAGTTCATCAATTTTGTGGAACAAACAGGTGTGAATCAGGTGTCCCCTATTTAAAGATGAAGCCAGCACCTGTTGAACATGCTTTTCTCTTTGAAAGCCTGAGGAAAATGGGACGTTTAAGACATTGTTCAGAAGAACAGCGTAGTTTGATTAAAAAGTTGATTGGAGAGGGGAAAACTTATATGCAGGTGCAAAAAATTATAGGCTGTTCATCTACAATGATCTCCATTGCTTTAAAATGGACAAAATAACAGAGACGCGTGGAAGAAAATGGAAAGCAACCATCAAAATGGATAGAAGAATAACCAGAATAGCAAAGGCTCACCCATTGATCAGCTCCAGGATGATTAAAGACAGTCTGGAGTTACCTGTAAGTGCTGTGACAGTTAGAAGACGCCTGTGTGAAGCTAATTTATTTGCAACAATCCCCCACAAAGTCCCTCTGTTAAATAAAAGAAATGTGCAGAAGAGGTTATAATTTGCCAAAGAACACATCAACTGACCTAAAGAGAAATGGAGGAATATTTTGGGGACTGATGAGAGTAAAATTGTTCTTTTAGGGTCCAAGGGCCGCAGACAGTTTGTGAGACGACCCAAAACTCTGAATTCAAGCCACAGTTCACAGTGAACACAGTGAAGCATGGTGGTGCAAGAATCAGGATATGGGGATGTTTCTCCTACTATGCTGTTGGGCCTATATATCGCATACCAGCTATCATGGATCAGTTTAGATATGTCAAAATAGAGGTCACGTTGCCTTATGCTGAAGAGGACATGCCCTTGAAATGGGTGTTTCAACAAGACAATGACCCCAAGCACACTAGTAAATGAGCAAAATCTTGGTTCCAAACCAACAAAATTATTACAACTAAATACTAGTTTAGTGATTCACAGGACTGCTACAAAAGCAGTTTGAACATAATAGTTTTGAGTGTGTAACATCAACAGCAGATGCTACTATTATTGTGAACATCCCCTTTGTTGTGTGGGCTGCTGAAGAGGAGGTACTGCTGGCCCACCACCACCAGAGGGTGCCCTGCCTGAAGTGCGGGCTTCAGGCACGAGAGGGCGCTGCCGCCTTTCAGGAACAGACGGGGTGACAGCTGTCACTCTTCAACTATGACAGCTGTCACCAATCTCCTGGTCATCAACCACACACACAAAAGCCGGACGACATCTCCACCTCGTCACCGAGATATCGTTTGCCTTTGGAGGTAAAACTCTCAGCCGTGTTCAGTAGGTGCTACTGGTATCGTTATTGTGTTCCTGTTTTGGGAGGTGGAGGTGTCTTACCCACCATTAAGGAACTGTCGCTGTTTGTATTTGCTGGGTGTACACACACCCACATATAACTGTTTCTGCTTCCTGCCAGCAGTACCAGATCCGACAGCCGGAGATGGTGGCCACCTGGGGACTCGGAACTTGGCGGCTCCAGTATTCTCCGGGTTCGGTGGCGGTGGAAATCGTATGGCATCCGGCTCTTCTCTGGATGGACGTCTTCTATCCTCGAGCCTGCCCACACATCACCTTTGTACATTTGACTTTGTCCAAATTCTGTATTTGTCTGTATTTCGTTGTGCACGCTTCACAACAGTAAAGTGTTGTAACTTGATCTTAGGAATGCGTACCACCTGGTTCGGATCCGGAAGGGAGACGAATGGAAGATGGCATTAGGTCACTTTGAGTACCTGGTCATGCCGTTCGGCCTCACTAACGCCCCCGCGACGTTTCAAGCGTTGGTTAATGACGTCTTGCGGGACTTCCTGCATCGGTTTGTCTTCGTATATGTAGACGATATACTCATCTTCTCCCCGGACCCTGAGACTCATGTCCAGCATGTACGTCAGGTCCTGCAGCGGTTGTTGGAGAACAGTCTGTTTGTGAAGGGCGAGAAGTGTGAGTTCCACCGTACTTCTTTGTCCTTCCTGGGGTTTATTATCTCCTCCAACTCCGTCGCCCCTGAGCCGGCCAAGGTTGTGGCGGTGAGAGACTGGCCCCAACCGACAAGCCGTAGGAAACTACAACAGTTCCTCGGTTTTGCAAATTTTTACCGGAGGTTCATTAAGGGCTACAGTCAGGTAGTTAGCCCCCTGACAGCCCTGACCTCCCCAAAAGTCCGCTTCACCTGGTCGGATCGGTGCGAAGCCGCGTTTAGGGAGTTGAAACGTCGGTTCTCGACTGCACCAGTTCTGGTGCAGCCCGATCCTTGCCGCCAGTTTGTGGTTGAAGTGGATGCCTAGGACTCAGGGATAGGAGCCGTGCTGTCCCAGAGCGGGGAATCCGATCAGATTCTCCATCCTTGTGCCTATTTCTCACGCAGGTTGACCCCAGCTGAGCGGAACTATGACGTGGGCAATCGGGAACTCCGGTGAAGGAGGCTCTTGAGGAGTGGAGACATCTGTTAGAGGGAGCCACGGTACCATTTACGGTTTTCACGGACCACCAGAACCTGGAGTATATCAGGACCGCCAAGCGGCTGAACCCGAGGCAAGCCTACTGGTCATTGTTCTTCGGGCGTTTTGACTTCCGGATCACCTACCGCCCCGGGACCAAGAACCAAAGATCGGATGCTCTGTCCCGGGTTCACGAAGTCGAAGTCAAAACTGAGCTGTCGGATCCGCCGGAATCCATACTACCTGAGTCCACTATCGTGGCCACCCTCACCTGGGACGTGGAGAAGACCGTCCGGGAGGCCGTGGCACAGAACCCGGACCCGGGTACAGGACCAAAGAACCGCCTCTACGTCCCACCAGAAGCCAGACCTGCCGTCCTGGACTTCTGTCACGGTTCCAAACTCTCCTGCCATCCGGGGGTGCGAAGGACCGTGGCAGTGGTACGGCAGCGCGTCTGGTGGGGGTCCATGGAAGCCGACGTCTGGGACTATGTCCAGGCCTGCACCACCTGCGTCAGGGGAAAAGCTGATCACCAACGGGCACAGGGACTCCTCCAACCGTTACCTGTGCCCCATCGCCCCTGGTCCCATATCGGCCTGGACTTCGTCATGGGCCTCCCGCCGTCCCGGGACATGACTACCATCCTCACGATAGTGGACAGATTCTCCAAGGCGGCCCACTTCGTGGCCCTCCCGAAGCTCCCTACGGCCCAGGAGACAGCAGACCTCCTGGTTCACCACGTCGTGCGTCTGCATGGGACACCCGTGGACATCGTCTCGGATCGAGGTCCCCAGTTCTCCTCTCAAGTCTGGAGGAGTTTCTGCAGAGAAGTGGGGGCCACCGTGAGCCTCTCGTCCGGGTACCACCCGCAGACCAATGGACAGGCAGAACGGGCCAACCAGGAATTGGAGCAAGCCATGTGCTGTGTGACGTCTGCGCACCCGACGGCCTGGAGTGACCATCTGGCCTGGATCGAGTATGCGCATAACAGCCAGGTGTCCTCTGCCACCGGCCTCTCCCCATTTGAGGTATGTCTGGGGTACCAGCCCCCATTGTTTCCTGTGGTGGAGGGAGAGGTCGGTATGCCCTCGGTCCAGGCCCACCTGCGGAGGTGCCGTCGGGTGTGGCGCACCGCCTGTTCTGCCTTGTTGAAGGCCCGGACGAGGGCTAAGGCCCATGCAGACCGCCGGCGTTCCCCGGCCCCTGCATACCAGCCTGGGCAGGAGGTGTGGCTTTCTACGAAGGACATCCCCCTCCAAGTGGACTCACCTAAACTCAAGGACAGGTATATCGGTCCTTTCAAGATCCTCAAAGTCCTCAGTCCGGCCGCAGTGAAGCTCCAGCTCCCAGCTTCACTGCGGGTCCACCCGGTTTTTCATATTTCCCGGATCAAGCCGCACCACACCTCACCCCTCTGTGCTCCCGGACCTGCACCACCTCCTGCCCTGATCATTGACGGGGAGCCGGCTTGGACTGTGCGTCGGCTCCTGGACGTCCGCCGGAAGGGCCGGGGCTTCCAGTACTTGGTGGACTGGGAAGGTTATGGACCCGAAGAACGCTCCTGGGTGAAGAGGAGCTTCATCCTGGATCCGGCCCTCCTGGCCGACTTCTACCGGCGACACCCGGACAAGCCTGGTCGGGCGCCAGGAGGCGCCCGTTGAGGGGGGGGTCCTGTTGTGTGGGCCGCTGAAGAGGAGGTACTGCTGGCCCACCACCACCAGAGGGCGCCCTGCCTGAAGTGCGGGCTTCAGGCACGAGAGGGCGCTGCCGCCTTTCAGGAACAGACGGGGTGACAGCTGTCACTCATCAACTATGACAGCTGTCACCAATCTCCTGGTCATCAACCACACACACAAAAGCCGGACGACATCTCCACCTCGTCGCCGAGATATCGTTTGCCTTTGGAGGTAAAACTCTCAGCCGTGTTCAGTAGGTGCTACTGGTATCGTTATTGTGTTCCTGTTTTGGGAGGTGGAGGTGTCTTACCCACCATTAAGGAACTGTCGCTGTTTGTATTTGCTGGGTGTACACACACCAACACATAACTGTTTCTGCTTCCTGCCAGCAGTACCAGATCCAACAGCTGGAGACGGTGGCCACCTGGGGACTCAGAACTTGGCGGCTCCAGTATTCTCCGGGTTCGGTGGCGGTGGAAATCATGTGGGATCCGGACGGACGTCTTCTATCCTCGAGCCTGCCCACACGTCACCTTTGTACATTTGACTGTCCAAATTCTGTATTTGTCTGTATTTCGTTGTGCACGCTTCACAACAGTAAAGTGTTGTATTTTTGGCTCATCTATTGTCCGTTCATTTACGCCCCCTGTTGTGGGTCCATGTCATTACACTTTCACAACACCCTTTTCTACTTTTTTTTACTAATAGTTCAATTTCATAGCCTTAGGAGTGTGCATATCATGAATGCTTGGTCTTGTTGGATTTGTGAGAATCTACTGAATCTACTGGTACCTTGTTTCCCATATAACAATAAGAAATATACCCAAAACCTGGATTAATCTTTTTAGTCAGATAGCACTACTATTATTCTAAACACTACTGTAACAACAAATACATCGACACTGATCAACAATATATTAACAAATGTCAGTGTAGGGAACATAACAGTTGGACTACTCATTAGTGACATCAGTGATCATTTGCCTATTTTCGTAGCTTTTAAATCATCAGTTGATAAAAATTAGCAAAAGGAAACCACAAATCTCAAAAATAACTGATGTTACTATTGAGAACCTCAGAAGGGACTTAATACGTCAAGATTGGTGTGATATTTATAGTGAGGATATTGAAAAATCATATGAATTATTTATTTCCATTATTTCCAACTTGTATGACAAACATTGTCCGTTTGTGCCAACAACTGGAAATATGCAAAAAACTTGGGTTACAAAGGGACTCCAGAATGCATGAGAATATATAAGACATACAAAAACAAATTAACGAACATTATGCGATCGTGTAAGAAGCAGTATTACTGTGATTTATTGGAAAAAAATGAAATCAACATTAAAGGCACTTGGAAGCTTTAAATGAAATTAAAAAGAAAAAAAGTTGGGCTTGCTGGGGGATTTGGGGTTGGGGGGACGGGGGGGGGTTGCTTCCCAGTGCTGCCAGTTGGCACTGCGGGCTTCCGGGGGGGTTGGGTCGGGTGCTGGCCCACGCTCCCTTTCCCTTTGTTCCTGTGGGGGAGCCGGGCGGCTGGCCAGCTGGCCTGCCCGCCAGTGGGGGCCCGGGTTCCGTGCCGCGGGGCTTCTGGTCCTACTTGCGGTGGGGTGGTGGTGACGGGGGGGAAGAGTTTGGCGGCCATTGCTCCTTTTCAGTTGGGTCTGTCTGCTCTACCATTGGTGGGTTGGGGTCCGGTGCCTGGGCGTGGGGTGGTGCCTCTCCCCGGGGATCGGTGTGCGTGGCCCCACGTGCTCCGGCCTCTCCCTCTGGGTTTGTGGGGCCCGCCTGTCTACCCTTGGCTCCTCGGCTGCCCCTGCCCCTCCGGGGACCCATCCTGCACCTTCCCTGGTTCGGGGACCTCCAGGCGGGGTGGCCCATCCATTTGCGCCTCCTAGGTCCCCTGTCCCCCCTGTTGGTTTCCTCCTCCCTGGCCTCCGGTGCTCCTCCGGGCCTGCCTGCCTCCCCCTGTCCCGTGGTTTCCCTGGCACCTCCGCCGGATCTGGGGTTGGGCTGGGAGCCCAGTGGGGCTGGTGTGGGTGGCCTCCTCCCCTTGCCGCGCCTCTCCTTCCGCCTGCTGCTTGCGGTTGGGCCTCACATGTCACACCCTTTTAATGCACTTCACCAGGTTAGCACCTGCACGCACATCATATTGGGTTGTAAGCAGCACATTGTAGGGTTCACATGATTTGCGGGAGGGTGTTGGGGATGGGTTTGCAGGGCAGTCTGTGGCGCAGCTGTGCGCAGCCTTCCACTGCGAACTCCATCCACCACTCCTGCCTTGCAGTTTTAATGCACACACCTTACTTCTACACGTTTAGTAAACACCTCACCAATTTAGAGTCGGGGTCACTCAGCTGTGGTGGGTTTGGAGGACAGGCTGTGGCACAGCGGTGTGCCGTGGCCACCCACGGCAGTCTGCCACCTGCCGTCTCTTGCCCTGTTTTTAATGCAACACTTTATCTTTGTACACTTAGGGGGTCATACACAGCAAGGGAGATTGACTGTAACAACTATGGTGGGGTTGGTAGGTAGGGTGAGTGTGGCAGGTGGGGTTGGCACTCGGGGGTTGGCGGCTGCTGGGGGATGGGGGGCCGTGGTCTGTGGGATGGGCCCTGCTCTCGCTCAAGCGGTCTCCTGGACATGGGTATTGGTGTTTGGGGTGGGGGAGTTTGGGGGGCCCCGCTGGCTGCTCTGGGGAGCCTGGCTGTCAGGGGGCCTTGTGCTCTTCCTGGCCCCGGGGTTGGGCCTCACCTCTTGTCGGGGGCTGGGCTCTGCCCTTGTGTGGCTCGGTGGTCCCTACCTTGTGCTTTAGATTCGGTTGCGGTGGCTCCTTTGCCCCCCATCCTTGCTGCCACTCGCTCCCGCCCTCGGCGGCTGTGGCCCTGATGGCGTGGTTCTGGGTCTCCCCCATTGATGGGCCTATCCCGGTGCCCTGTGTGCTTCCCTTGGGTATGGGGCGGCCCCCTGTGCCTCCGTGGGGGGTGGTGTCGGGGGTGTGTTCCGGCGCTGTCGGACCGCTCCCCTGTTGGTTTGCTGTGCTGCCCAGTGGCTCTGAGGGCTGCCTTTCCTGGCCCCTGTGCACTTCCGCTGCACCTTTTCTCCTGGTTCCCACGGGGCACTGCGTCCTGGACCCACTACCATCGGTGCTCGCAGCCAGTGGCTTCTGACGTGCCGGAGTGGTCCATGTCATATGGTAAGGTTCTGTACTCTTGTCTTGGCCCAACACACCAGCCACAGTAGTGATTGGATATTTAGCTGTGATCTGGGTCTCTGTGTGTGGATGGTTGCGTGTTTGTGGCCGTCACCACAATTCGGTTTTTGGGTGCTCTTAAGAGGATTAACACTACGGTGTTCTAGATTAGTGTATGCATGCTCACTAATTAGACAACAGACTGTTGCTGTCACTGTTTGTTCATGTGTGGTTGTTTGTCATGGTATGTTGTATGGTTGGGGCCCCATCTCCTCTGTGTCTCACTTCACAGTTATTTTCTTCACCACTTGTCTCTCATTCTCGTGTGTCTTTGTGTTGTTTTGGTGGTCAGCCCTTCCTGACAGAAGTTGTGGGTTGGCTTTGAGTAGGATGTTGTAGGCTGTTCGGGAAGGGTGGATGGGGGTCACACACACCACATTCACTCATGCACTACATACCTTCTGTCTTGCAAGAATAAATTGCATATATGGGTATTAATGTTCTTAAATGGTTCTGCCAGTGTGGTATTTACCATTACTATATATGCAGACAGGGGAAAAAAGAAAAAAGTTGTTAAAGATTATCCATCTCATTTTCATTCAGATACTGACAAAATCGTAAAAGAAAATAAAGTTATTGCAGATCACTTCAACAATTATTTTGTTAATGTGGGTAAAAAAACTTGTCAAATTCAATTGTATCCTCAAAAACATGCACTTTGGACAACAGCAAAACAATTCATACAACTCTGGAATCAATGTATAAAGAGACAGATGAAAATGAAATTATTAACATAGTTCATGAGCGAAAAGGGAAAAAAAATCAACTGACAGTGACAACCTTGATATGTTTTTGATAAAAAATTTTGTCGATTGTATTATTAAATACTTGACTTATATTACTAATTTGTCACTGATGACTCAGAAGTTTCCTTTCACAATGAAACTAGCTAAGGTGATACCACTATTCAAATCTGGTGACAACATGTCTTTTCAATGTCATTGTTACCACAGTTTTAAAAAATTCTGGAAAAGATATTTGTAAAGAGGTTGAACGATTTCATAGCTAAACATCACATACTCAGTGAACAGCAGTATGGTTTTAGAAAAAATCATACTACTTCACTGGCTTTAACTGACTTTGTTGAACAAGTTCCAAATGCAATAGAGAATAAGAAATACGCTGTAGTAGTTTTCTTTGATTTGCAGAAAGCATTTGATACCATAGATCACACTTTACTATTGGACAAATTACAGAAGTACGGTATTAGAGGACTGGCCCTTGATTGGATAGCTAGCTATTTACGCAACAGGTATTAGTGTGTCCATTTTGGTTGGACAAATTCTGAATTTTTGAGAATTGCATATGGGATGTCCCAGAGTTCAGTCCTTGGACTGTTACTGTTTCTGTTGTATATTAATGATATAGGTTTGGTTTCCAAGTGTGTGAGATGTATTTTGTTTGCTGATGATACAAGTGTGTTTGATAGTGGGGATCATTTGGGACAGGTCCTGGACATAATGGAGTGGGAACTACAAAAATTTAAATACTGGCTTGATTCAAATAAATTATCACTTCATTTGGGTAAAACAAAATGTATTATATTCCGAAATAAGCCCAGGAACTTAAGTTGAAACTTATTACTGAATGATGCTGAAATTGAAATAGTAACCGAAACCAGGTTTCTTGGAGTTTTTATCGATGATAAATTAAGTTGGAAAGCTATAAATTATATTAAATCCAAAATGTTAAAAGTTATCACGATTCTGTATAAAGCACAATACTTACTCTCCCAGCATGTGTTGGTTACGCTGTATCATTCATTGCTTGTCCCATACATGACCTACTGCATTGAGGTTTGGGGAAACACATATAAAACAAATACAAACCCAATATTTCTGTTACAAAAGAAAGCTATAAGAGTTATAAGTAAAAACCATATTGTGAGCCAACAAACCCACTGTTTGCTTGTTTACACATTAAAACATTTTGGGACTTGGTTGATTATATTATGATACAGACCATGTATAAAGTTCACAATAAACTCGTTCCTCAACATGTCCAGGAACTGTTTAAATTGAGGGAGTCCTGTTATCATCTGAGAGGAACACTAGTATTTGACAACTTAAAGATTTGAACTACTGTAAAAAGTTACTGCATCTCCGTAAAAGGTGCTAAAATCTGGAATAACTGTTCTGATAGTACCAAATTATCTGGTACTTTGGCTGGCTTGAAAATACTTTATAAAAACAATATAATTACTTATTATAGTACGATAAATTAGGTTAACTGACTTTGTTACTGTTCTTCTGTTTTATCTGTGCATTATACTGCTGTTTATTCTGCTGTGTAGAGATGTTTTAGTTTACTGATTAATCTATATTGCCTCTGCTGGTCTTTCTTGTCTTTTTTTTATTCTTTTTTTGGTATTTGTTGTTATGAGTGTACATATATGTATATAGCAAATGGTGAAGGGGTGGGGGCTTATAAGCTTTTGCTTCACCCTACACCCTTTTGGCCGCACAAAACTGTGGAATTGTCTTGAGTTTTATTTTGTTTTCTTTTGTTTTGTTTTAATGAAAGATTCTTTTGTTAAGTATATGTGTGTGCACGCCAAATAAAAATTCATTCATTCATTCATTCATTCACATACCATTCATCTTGGCTTCACCTCGTTGAATGGTATGTATCTATTTGAGAACATAAACGCTTACCTCAGTTTACATGAAAACCAAGAAGCACACTATCTTACATTGATTTATGTTAAGACATGTTAGTCCTCTTGACTCGATGACATCTTCATAGCATTTTTTTTAGGATTCTATACCAGGGTACAATAAATTTCATTTAAAAAAATCTATGAAAATCAGTTCATTGCAGTGAAGACAACAGAAAATATTTTCAATAACACCATTTGCTAAGAAACAGATATTAACCATTCCTGAGGTTTCTAAATAAGCATCATGAAATGATGCTGTGTCATCTATGAGTCACAGAAATTATAGTACACCAACTGAAACGAGTTGTCATTGTAATGAACTCAAAACCTTAAATTCTCACAGCAACCTTCTAAAAGAAACCTTTCTGATGCAATTCAAGCATTTTTTAAACCAGAAAAAGCATCTAGGTGAGATCAGAAAATCCCTATTTCCATAACAGCTGCATTTTAAGTGAAGGTCAAAATGTGTTTGTACTGTGAAAAAGACCGAGCTGCATAGAGAGATGCTGAGACAGAAATGATGAGAAAAGGGAAAGGATGCAGTGGTTTCATGCATGCCTGCAATAGCACAGTCATTCTTCTTAAATTAAATCTATTCACGACTGAACAGCTGAGAGCTACTCTGTCACCTTAAAACTGAATATTCTATCAGTAAATCATTTTGCGCCCTGAGCAAGACGAAGTATTGTCTCATCCATCGACTCTTCAAACTGAATTTACAGCACATCTACCACGTGTTAGTTCTCATTTGCAGGCCCATACTACATGGTAGAATTTTCCCTCCCTCAATGCCCTGCTGGCCCTGAAGAAAGACTGCTGCTGTGGTGATCCGCACAGAATGATTGGCAGGGCTTCACACAATTCCCTTGCTTAGAACTGTGGAAAAACAAGCCTCTTGCGGAGTGCTGCATTCCCTGCTGCTGCCATACTTGAGGGAGCCACAGAGGAAGTCTTTGTGATACGGCAAAAATATGACCACCATCATTTTATCCTATACGAATTGATCCATATAGATCTTTGTCCCCATATACAGTTTTAACAATGCTGCCAGATTGAAGATTATGCTGATAATCAGCAAGGGTCCATTATTTAAACTTTTGTCCTTTACTGAATTTTATTTTGGGAGAATACTTTGTCTATAAAGGTTAAAAGCACTACAAAAATAAATATGATTATGATTCAGATTATTATTATTACTATCGCTATTGTTATTACTTATTCATCAAGTCATTTTCTGCTGCTTATCTGGGTCCAGGTTGCGGTGGCAGCACACAAAGCAGCACACAAAGTAGCTCATCCTGTACTTCCTTTAACTCAGCCAACTATGAGGCATTCCCAAGCCATCTGGGAAAAATAACCTCTCCTGGGTCTTCTCCGGAGCCTCTCCCCAGCTGGATATGCCTGGACAACCTCCCTCATGAGAGGACCAGGGGGCATCCTGACCAGATGCCCAAACTATCTCAACTGGCTACTTTTGATGAAAAGAGGCAGCAGTTCTGCTCCGAATCCCTCTTGCATAATCAAGCTTCTCACCCTGTCCCTGAGATCAAGCCCAGATACCCAATGGAGGAATCTTATTTCCACCGCTTGTATCTGTGACCTTGCTGTGTTGCACATTATGCAAACTTCATGACCATAGGGAAGGATGGGCCTGTCAATCAACTGGAATTCTGGCTCAGCTCTTTCTTCGCCACAACAGTCCAGTACAGCGTCAGCAGGACCCTGCATGCACCCCAACCATCTCCAAGCTCCATCTTACGCCCACACATGAACAAGATCCTGAAACACTTAAACTTCTACACTGACCCAGAGGGGACAATCCACCCTGTTCCGAAACAGGTCTCAGATTTGGAGCTGCTCAAACCTACCCATTGCTCACTGGAGATCACTGTCTGATGAAGCCAAAAGATTCACTTTCTCAGCATCACATCAGAACTGTTCCTGATGGGTGTTGGACAAGTGGTAAGTTTCAATGGTCTCAGATGAGGCTCACCCAGAAGAAGAAAAAGTTGCACTTCCTTGATTGACCACTTGAGGGCGGCTCAAAAAGTGAGCAAGTTCCCATTCAAGTACATGCTAAAATATTCAACTTCAGAGCAAAAATAAACATGTTTACAGCCTGGTACAAAAAAAAAGATTTGATTTTGATAGATAGTTCCCCCTCTATGAAAACTGTAGAATAGATGATTTTTTTTTTTTTTTTTTATTGGTTTAAAATGTTTAAAGCCATAAGGTTATGCAGAATTAGGGTTGTGGTCCATGTGAGTGACAGCTCACTGAGCTGAGCTCCAACTTTAATCGTATCAGTACTTCAGAGGCCGCTCGATGTGGCCGATAGCTGTTGTCAGTTGTTTTAAGCATGTTATTACATATACCTGGACCTTTGACATGCAACCTAAAACCTGCAGGTTTATTTCTGCTATGTCAAAGGATCTTGATTTATCCATATCAAGTATAAATGCCAAAAGCTTCTTGTTACAGATATGACATTTAAGCCAATATGCTGTCGTGATAATCGCCCGGCCCTACTAGAGGCTGACCTGAGAGCAGACAAAAACTGGATAATGATGCAGTTTCTTGCTAACAAGGCTGAACAATCTCTCTGTTGTTTGCATGCGCAAATTAATTCTATAAAAGACAGAAATAAAACAGAATTTGAATGCCTTTCTATGATTCATACTAGGGTAAAATGGAGACAAATCATGACAGTTATCTACTTGTATGCTAGCCTACCTGCTTGTTGAATTAGGTTTAACACTTGACTCTTCTCTCCCTTGTTCTCCCACTCAAACAGCCAGTGCTCAGGGATCAATTTAGAGGAAGTGTAATTGCCTTCACACAACTGTAGCATCATTAGACCAACGTTCTATGATGGCATTTCCAGGGAAAGAAAGGGCATGACTAACAGCTTCTCCATACCTCTAAAGGTTACTTTTAATCACCCAATGAGTAGTCATCGTCAACCTACCCACTTGAAGTCTCAGGTTAATTTTATTCCCTGTTGTAGTTAACTGTCCCCACCGCCAATGTAATTGCATGTTTAGCATACAACACCACTAATTAATTAGGATGTAAGGATTTACACCTTTGACTTAGAATGCAATGATAGACAAAACCAGTCGGCTGGTGTCAGGTGAACTAATAATTAAAAAAACAACCCTCAAAATAATCCTCCTATTTCTCATCTTTGGAACATCCTAGTCATGTATCCCATAAAATACAATAAGTAAATAAAAAGCTTGATAAATAAATAAGTCAACCTCCTCTAGTTTGCTAGCACAATAATTCAAAAATAATAAATAATATCAACAACTGTCCAAAATTTGATAAACTTTTATCTGCTACTTAAATCCAGAAACCATCTTTGTTTTGTTTAAAAAAATATGCTTCAGATATGCCAGTGTTAAATTAACACTGCCAGTGTGAACATATGGTCCAACTAGTTGGACCATATGTTCACTAGCAGTGGACCACTAGCAATTGGACCAAATTAACACTGTCAGGATTAGTTTTACACTGGTGATTTTATTGTGTACAACCTGCTCAACACTGCCACCTTATAGATTGCCATTGGATGTTGGCTAGATGATGAAAATTAGGAGCAGGTGTGATTAAAATTACAAATGAGTTTATCAGTTAGTTTCATTTTCAAAGCCAAGATCTGGTGGCCACCAATGGACAGCACTGACAGAGATTATGTTATCACACTCTCATGTGTGAGATAGAGTATCTCGTCAATAGTTTTACATCCTCATTGAAGACAACTTTGGATGCTGTAGCTCCTCTAAAAAAGAGAGCTTTAAATCAGAAGTGCCTGACTCCGTGGTATAACTCACAAACTCGTAGCTTAAAGCAGATAACCCGTAAGTTGGAGAGGAAATGGCGTCTCACTAATTTAGAAGATCTTCACTTAGCCTGGAAAAAGAGTCTGTTGCTCTATAAAAAAGCCCTCCGTAAAGCTAGGACATCTTTCTACTCATCACTAATTGAACAAAATAAGAACAACCCCAGGTTTCTTTTCAGCACTGTAGCCAGGCTGACAAAGAGTCAGAGCTCTATTGAGCTGAGTATTCCATTAACTTTAACTAGTAATGACTTCATGACTTTCTTTGCTAACAAAATTTTAACTATTAGAGAAAAAATTACTCATAACCATCCCAAAGACGTATCGTTATCTTTGGCTGCTTTCAGTGATGCCGGTATTTGGTTAGACTCTTTCTCTCCGATTGTTCTGTCTGAGTTATTTTCATTAGTTACTTCATCCAAACCATCAACATGTTTATTAGACCCCATTCCTACCAGGCTGCTCAAGGAAGCCCTACCATTATTTAATGCTTCGATCTTAAATATGATCAATCTATCTTTGTTAGCTGGCTATGTACCACAGGCTTTTAAGGTGCCAGTAATTAAACCATTACTTAAAAAGCCATCACTTGACCCAGCTATCTTAGCTAATTATAGGCCAATCTCCAACCTTCCTTTTCTCTCAAAAATTCTTGAAAGGGTAGTTGTAAAACAGCTAACTGATCATCTGCAGAGGAATGGTCTATTTGAAGAGTTTCAGTCAGGTTTTAGAATTCATCATAGTACAGAAACAGCATTAGTGAAGGTTACAAATGATCTTCTTATGGCCTCGGACAGTGGACTCATCTCTGTGCTTGTTCTGTTAGACCTCAGTGCTGCTTTTGATACTGTTGACCATAAAATTTTATTACAGAGATTAGAGCATGCCATAGGTATTAAAGGCACTGCGCTGCGGTGGTTTGAATCATATTTGTCTAATAGATTACAATTTGTTCATGTAAATGGGGAATCTTCTTCACAGACTAAAGTTAATTATGGAGTTCCACAAGGTTCTGTGCTAGGACCAATTTTATTCACTTTATACATGCTTCCCTTAGGCAGTATTATTAGACGGTATTGCTTAAATTTTCATTGTTACGCAGATGATACCCAGCTTTATCTATCCATGAAGCCAGAGGACACACACCAATTAGCTAAACTGCAGGATTGTCTTACAGACATAAAGACATGGATGACCTCTAATTTCCTGCTTTTAAACTCAGATAAAACTGAAGTTATTGTACTTGGCCCCACAAATCTTAGAAACATGGTGTCTAACCAGATCCTTACTCTGGATGGCATTACCCTGACCTCTAGTAATACTGTGAGAAATCTTGGAGTCATTTTTGATCAGGATATGTCATTCAAAGCGCATATTAAACAAATATGTAAGACTGCTTTTTTGCATTTACGCAATATCTCTAAAATCAGAAAGGTCTTGTCTCAGAGTGATGCTGAAAAACTAATTCATGCATTTATTTCCTCTAGGCTGGACTATTGTAATTCATTATTTTCAGGTTGTCCTAAAAGTTCCCTAAAAAGCCTTCAGTTAATTCAAAATGCTGCAGCTAGAGTACTGATGGGGACTAGAAGGAGAGAGCATATCTCACCCATATTGGCCTCTCTTCATTGGCTTCCTGTTAATTCTAGAATAGAATTTAAAATTCTTCTTCTTACTTATAAGGTTTTGAATAATCAGGTCCCATCTTATCTTAGGGACCTCGTAGTACCATATCACCCCAATAGAGCGCTTCGCTCTCAGACTGCAGGCTTACTTGTAGTTCCTAGGGTTTGTAAGAGTAGAATGGGAGGCAGAGCCTTCAGCTTTCAGGCTCCTCTCCTGTGGAACCAGCTCCCAATTCAGATCAGGGAGACAGACACCCTCTCTACTTTTAAGATTAGGCTTAAAACTTTCCTTTTTGCTAAAGCTTATAGTTAGGGCTGGATCAGGTGACCCTGAACCATCCCTTAGTTATACTGCTATAGACTGCTGGGGGGTTCCCATAATGCACTGAGTGTTTCTTTCTCTTTTTGCTCTGTATGCACCACTCTGCATTTAATCATTAGTGATCGATCTCTGCTCCCCTCCACAGCATGTCTTTTTCCTGGTTCTCTCCCTCAGCCCCAACCAGTCCCAGCAGAAGACTGCCCCTCCCTGAGCCTGGTTCTGCTGGAGGTTTCTTCCTGTTAAAAGGGAGTTTTTCCTTCCCACTGTAGCCAAGTGCTTGCTCACAGGGGGTCGTTTTGACCGTTGGGGTTTTACTTAATTATTGTATGGCCTTGCCTTACAATATAAAGAGCCTTGGGGCAACTGTTTGTTGTGATTTGGCGCTATATAAAAAATTGATTGATTGATTGATGTGTCATTACACCACAAGAACACCACGAGTACTGCTTTTTGTTCAGCCACATACACAACGGACAACAACAAGCGAACATAATCCTTTCAGGTACTACTTACAGTCATGGTGTTTTTTTTTCACAGTTTAACACCACAATCAACCATTCATGAGCTATCAACAATGAATAACTACTTTTGATCTCATGTAATAAAGACAACCTCCTCTGACTGCATGGACAGACAGATGAACAGAGAGAAGAACAGACAGACACACACACATACATACATACATATTATATATATATATATATATATATATATATATATATACACTCAACAAAAATATAAATGCAACACTTTTGGTTTTGCTCCCATTTGTATGAGATGAACTCAAAGATCTAAAACTTTTTCCACATACACAATATCACCATTTCCCTCAAATATTGTTCACAAACCAGTCTAAATCTGTGATAGTGAGCACTTCTCCTTTGTTGAGATAATCCATCCCACCTCACAGGTGTGCCATATCAAGGTGCTGATTAGACACCATGATTAGTGCACAGGTGTGCCTTAGACTGCCCACAATAAAAGACCACTCTGAAAGGTGCAGTTTTATCACACAGCACAATGCCACAGATGTCACAAGATTTGAGGGAGCGTGCAATTGGCATGCTGACAGCAGGAATGTCAACCACAGCTGTTGCTCGTGTATTGAATGTTCATTTCTATACCATAAGCCGTCTCCAAAGGCGTTTCAGAGAATGTGGCAGTACATCCAACCAGCATCAAGACCGCAGACCACGTGTAACCACACCAGCCCAGGACCTCCACATCCAGCATGTTCACCTCCAACTTCATCCGAGACCAGCCACTCGGACAGCTGCTGAAACTGTTGTGTGGGCCGCCAGAAGAGGAGGTACTGCTGGCCCACCACCAGAGGGCGCCCTGCCTGAAGTGCGGGCTTCAGGCACGAGAGGGCGCTGCCGCCTTAGGAACAAGCCGTGGTGACAGCTGTCACCCATCATCCGTGACAGCTGTCACTGATCATCCAATCCACATCTGGAATAAAAGCAGGAAGACACCTCCACCACATTGCCGAGATATCATCTTCTACCAGAGGTAATATCCTCAGCCTTTTGTAGTATTTTCTAAATCTGTTTATTGTGAGTGTTTGCAGGAGTACCGGTCCTTAGTTTGTGGAGGCTGTGCAAGACGGCACTCTTTTTCCTCTGAGGGATCGCTGCAACATATTGAGTGACAGGTGGAGGTGGAATTCCCACCAGGATTGTTACTGGGTGTTCACACACCCACCCTTGACTGTCTTTGCTTTCTGCCAGCAGTACCAGATCCGACACGCCGTGACGGTGGCCACCTGGGGACTTCGGGACTTGGCGGCTCCAGTATTCCTCAGGTTCGGTGGCAGTGGAAATCGTGTGGTTCCGGTTCGTTTCCAGACGGCCGTCTCCTATCGTCGAGCCTGCCCACACCACACCTTTATTGATTGACTTGTGCACATTCTGTAATCTGCTGTGTTTGGTTGTGTCATTCACAACAGTAAAGTGTTATAATTTGACTCCTTCCATTGTCCGTTCATTTACGCCCCCTGATGTGGGTCAGTGTCACTACAATTTCCCAACAGAAACAATCGGTTTGCATAACCAAAGAATTTCTGCACAAACTGTCAGAAACCGTCTCAGGGAAGCTCATCTGCATGCTCGTCATCCTCATCGGGGTCTCGACCTGACTCCAGTTCGTCGTCATAACCGACTTGAGTGGGCAAATGCTCACATTCGCTGGCGTTTGGCACGTTGGAGAGGTGTTCTCTTCACGAATGAATCCCGGTTCACACTGTTCAGGGCAGATGGCAGACAGCGTGTGTGGCGTCGTGTGGGTGAGCGGTTTTCTGATGTCAATGTTGTGGATCGAGTGGCCCATGGTGGCGGTGGGGTTATGGTATGGGCAGGCGTCTGTTATGGACGAAGAACACAGGTGCATTTTATTGATGGCATTTTGAATGCACAGAGATACTGTGACGAGATCCTGAGGCCCATTGTTGTGCCATACATCCATGAACATCACCTCATGTTGCAGCAGGATAATGCACGGCCCCATGTTGCAAGGATCTGTACACAATTCTTGGAAGCTGAAAATGTCCCAGTTCTTGCATGGCCGGCATACTCACCGGACATGTCACCCATTGAGCATGTTTGGGATGCTCTGGACCGGCATATACGACAGCGTGTACCAGTTCCTGCCAATATCCAGCAACTTCGCACAGCCATTGAAGAGGAGTGGACCAACATTCCACAGGCCACAATTGACAACCTGATCAACTCTATGCGAAGGAGATGTGTTGCACTGCATGAGGCAAATGGTGGTCACACCAGATACTGACTGGTATCCCCCCCAGTAAAACAAAACTGCACCTTTCAGAGTGGCCTTTTATTGTGGATAGTCTAAGGCACACCTGTGCACTAATCATGGTGTCTAATCAGCATCTTGGTATGGCACACCTGTGAGGTGGGATGGATTATCTCAGCAAAGGAGAAGTGCTCACTATCACAGATTTAGACTGGTTTGTGAACAATATTTGAGGGAAATGGTGATATTGTGTATGTGGAAAAAGTTTTAGATCTTTGAGTTCATCTCATACAAAATGGGAGCAAAACCAGAAGTGTTGCATTTATAGTTGGCAGTGAGAGCCAACCACCTCTACTGGTGGTTGGCTCTCACTGCGGTATTGTATCACTTCCTGTTCCGGAGCACAGCGGTGTTTTGCTGTATCTGTTAGCTGTTTAATCTGCGCAGTTAGATTGATCTAGTTACCTAGATAACGATTTGTTTCACAGTGTTATCTTCACGTGCCTTAACTAAAGCACTCCCTCTGCTGAATCACCTCTAAATTATTTACAAGTTATTCACTTTGCGCGTTTTTAGGAATCCGCTAGCTTAGCGCAGCTATTAGCTCTTAGCTGGTTTAGCATGGCGGCTTCTCCTGTCTCTCCCGCACTTTTCTGCTCTGGGTGTGAAATGTTTAGTTATTCCTCGGCCTCCTTTAGCAGTAATGGTACTTGTAATAAGTGTAGCTTATTCGTAGCTTTGGAGGCCAGGCTGGGCGAATTGGAGACTCGGCTCCGCACCGTGGAAAATTCTACAGCTAGCCAGGCCCATGTAGTCGGTGCGGACCAAGGTAGCTTAGCCGCCGTTAGTTTCCCTCTGGCAGATCCCGAGCAGCCGGGAAAGCAGGCCGACTGGGTGACTGTGAGGAGGAAGCATACCCCTAAACAGAAGCCCCGTGTACACCACCAACCCGTTCACATTTCTAACCGTTTTTCCCCACTCGGTGACACACCCGCCGAGGAACAAACTCTGGTTATTGGCGACTCTGTTTTGAGAAATGTGAAGTTAGCGACACCAGCAACCATAGTCAATTGTCTTCCGGGGGCCAGAGCAGGCGACATTGAAGGAAATTTGAAACTGCTGGCTAAGGCTAAGCGTAAATTTGGTAAGATTGTAATTCACGTCAGCAGTAATGACACCCGGTTACGCCAATCGGAGGTCACTAAAATTAACATTGAATCGGTGTGTAACTTTGCAAAAACAATGTCGGACTCTGTAGTTTTCTCTGGGCCCCTCCCCAATCGGACCGGGAGTGACATGTTTAGCCGCATGTTCTCCTTGAATTGCTGGCTGTCTGAGTGGTGTCCAAAAAATGAGGTGGGCTTCATAGATAATTGGCAAAGCTTCTGGGGAAAACCTGGTCTTGTTAGGAGAGACGGCATCCATCTCACTTTGGATGGAGCAGCTCTCTTTTCTAGAAATCTGGCCAATTTTCTTAAATCCTCCAAACCGTGACTATCCAGGGTTGGGACCAGGAAGCAGAGGTGTAGTTTTACACGCCTCTTTGCAGCTTCTCTCCCCCTGCCATCCCCTCATTACCCCATCCCCATAGAGACGGTGCCTGCTCCCAGACCACCAATAACCAGCAAAAATCTATTTAAGCATAAAAATTCAAAAAGAAAAAATAATATAGCACCTTCAACTGCACCACAGACTAAAACAGTTAAATGTGGTCTATTAAACATTAGGTCTCTCTCTTCTAAGTCCCTGTTAGTAAATGATATAATAATTGATCAACATATTGATTTATTCTGCCTTACAGAAACCTGGTTACAGCAGGATGAATATGTTAGTTTAAATGAGTCAACACCCCCGAGTCACACTAACTGCCAGAACGCTCGTAGCACGGGCCGAGGCGGAGGATTAGCAGCAATCTTCCATTCCAGCTTATTAATTAATCAAAAACCCAGACAGAGCTTTAATTCATTTGAAAGCTTGACTCTTAGTCTTGTCCATCCAAATTGGAAGTCCCAAAAAACAGTTTTATTTGTTGTTATCTATTGTCCTCCTGGTCGTTACTGTGAGTTTCTCTCTGAATTTTCAGAACGTTTGTCTGACTTAGTGCTTAGCTCAGATAAGATAATTATAGTGGGCGATTTTAACATCCACACAGATGCTGAGAATGACAGCCTCAACACTGAATTTAATCTATTATTAGACTCAATTGGCTTTGCTCAAAATGTAAATGAGTCCACCCACCACTTTAATCATATCTTAGATCTTGTTCTGACTTATGGTATGGAAATTGAAGACTTAACAGTATTCCCTGAAAACTCCCTTCTGTCTGATCATTTCTTAATAACATTTACATTTATTCTGATGGACTACCCAGCAGTGGGGAATAAGTTTCATTACACTAGAAGTCTTTCAGAAAGCGCTGTAACTAGGTTTAAGGATATGTTTCCTTCTTTATGTTCCCTATTGCCATATACCAACACAGTGCAGAGTAGCTACCTAAACTCTGTAAGTGAGATAGAGTATCTCGTCAATAGTTTTACATCCTCATTGAAGACAACTTTGGATGCTGTAGTTCCTCTGAAAAAGAGAGCTTTAAATCAGAAGTGCCTGACTCCGTGGTATAACTCACAAATTCGCAGCTTAAAGCAGATAACCCTTAAGTTGGAGAGGAAATGGCGTCTCACTAATTTAGAAGATCTTCACTTAGCCTGGAAAAAGAGTCTGTTGCTCTATAAAAAAGCCCTCCGTAAAGCTAGGACATGTTACTACTCATCACTAATTGAAGAAAATAAGAACAACCCCAGGTTTCTTTTCAGCACTGTAGCCAGGCTGACAAAGAGTCAGAGCTCTATTGAGCCGAGTATTCCTTTAACTTTAACTAGTAATGACTTCATGACTTTCTTTGCTAATAAAATTTTAACTATTAGAGAAAAAATTACTCATAACCATCCCAAAGACGTATCGTTATCTTTGGCTGCTTTCAGTGATGCCGGTATTTGGTTAGACTCTTTCTCTCAGATTGTTGTGTCTGAGTTATTTTCATTAGTTACTTCATCCAAACCATCAACATGTCTATTAGACCCCATTCCTACCAGGCTGCTCAAGGAAGCCCTACCATTATTTAATGCTTCGATCTTAAATATGATCAATCTATCTTTATTAGTTGGCTATGTACCACAGGCTTTTAAGGTGGCAGTAATTAAACCATTACTTAAAAAGCCATCACTTGACCCAGCTATCTTAGCTAATTATAGGCCAATCTCCAACCTTCCTTTTCTCTCAAAAATTCTTGAAAGGGTAGTTGTAAAACAGCTAACTGATCATCTGCAGAGGAATGGTCTATTTGAAGAGTTTCAGTCAGGTTTTAGAATTCATCATAGTACAGAAACAGCATTAGTGAAGGTTACAAATGATCTTCTTATGGCCTCGGACAGTGGACTCATCTCTGTGCTTGTTCTGTTAGACCTCAGTGCTGCTTTTGATACTGTTGACCATAAAATTTTATTACAGAGATTAGAGCATGCCATAGGTATTAAAGGCACTGCACTGCGGTGGTTTGAATCATATTTATCTAATAGATTACAATTTGTTCATGTAAATGGGGAATCTTCTTCACAGACAAAGGTTAATTATCGAGTTCCACAAGGTTCTGTGCTAGGACCAATTTTATTTACTTTATACATGCTTCCCTTAGGCAGTATTATTAGACGGCATTGCTTAAATTTTCATTGTTACGCAGATGATACCCAGCTTCATCTATCCATGAAGTCAGAGGACACACACCAATTAGCTAAACTGCAGGATTGTCTTACAGACATAAGGACATGGATGACCTCTAATTTCCTGCTTTTAAACTCAGATAAAACTGAAGTTATTGTACTTGGCCCCACAAATCTTAGAAACATGGTGTCTAACCAGATCCTTACTCTGGATGGCATTACCCTGACCTCTAGTAATACTGTGAGAAATCTTGGAGTCATTTTTGATCAGGATATGTCATTCAAAGCGCATATTAAACAAATATGTAAGACTGCTTTTTTGCATTTACGCAATATCTCTAAAATTAGAAAGGTCTTGTCTCAGAGTGATGCTGAAAAACTAATTCATGCATTTATTTCCTCTAGGCTGGACTATTGTAATTCATTATTATCAGGTTGTCCTAAAAGTTCCCTGAAAAGCCTTCAGTTAATTCAAAATGCTGCAGCTAGAGTACTGACGGGGACTAAAAGGAGAGAGCATATCTCACCCATATTGGCCTCTCTTCATTGGCTTCCTGTTAATTCTAGAATAGAATTTAAAATTCTTCTTCTTACTTATAAGGTTTTGAATAATCAGGTCCCTTCTTATCTTAGGGACCTCGTAGTACCATATCACCCCAATAGAGCGCTTCGCTCTCAGACTGCAGGCTTACTTGTAGTTCCTAGGGTTTGTAAGAGTAGAATGGGAGGCAGAGCCTTCAGCTTTCAGGCTCCTCTCCTGTGGAACCAGCTCCCAATTCGGATCAGGGAGACAGACACCCTCTCTACTTTTAAGATTAGGCTTAAAACTTTCCTTTTTGCTAAAGCTTATAGTTAGGGCTGGATCAGGTGACCCTGAACCATCCCTTAGTTATACTGCTATAGACTGCTGGGGGGTTCCCATAATGCACTGAGTGTTTCTTTCTCTTTTTGCTCTGTATGCACCACTCTGCATTTAATCATTAGTGATTGATCTCTGCTCCCCTCCACAGCATGTCTTTTTCCTGGTTCTCTCCCTCAGCCCCAACCAGTCCCAGCAGAAGACTGCCCCTCCCTGAGCCTGGTTCTGCTGGAGGTTTCTTCCTGTTAAAAGGGAGTTTTTCCTTCCCACTGTCGCCAAGTGCTTGCTCACAGGGGGTCGTTTTGACCATTGGGGTTTTTACTTAATTATTGTATGGCCTTGCCTTACAATATAAAGCGCCTTGGGGCAACTGTTTGTTGTGATTTGGCGCTATATAAATAAAATTGATTGATTGATATTTTTGTTGAGTGTACACACACACACACACACACACACACACACACACACACACACACACACACACACACACACACACACACACACAAACACACACACACACAATTTATTTTAGTTTTTTAGAAGAGCTCAAGTATAGATCCTTCACAAATTTACTCTGACAAAAGTGTATCATTTAACCTTGGATAATCATGGAGATAAAGGACTAAATGATGGCAACTCTTGATTTAGTGTCATAAGAATATGATGACAGTGGAATGGACCATTCATTCCTGTAAGAGGCTTCACTTTATCCAAAAAGTGGCTTTGCTTTTGATGGAACAAAACAAAGTGGCTGGGGATCAACACCAAGCTGCCAAATTGAAATGAAGAAAAGTATAATTCAGTTATATTCCTGGCAGAGCACCCAGTATGCTTCGACATGTTTGTCAGTGATGAACCCCTCATTTTCTCCGTCTGTCTTTCTGACTTTTTCAGACTGTAGCATCTTCAGACAAAGAAGCCTTTGCAGTAGACTCCAAACCTCATGGGTAAGTCTTTCATAAATGCATAATGAGGGGCAAATTATTATGCAGAGGGCTGAATTTTGAAAATGCAGCCACACACATTCGCCAGTATAGTTTCTATTTCTGATTTCATTATGTCCTTAAGGACTGAACATGGGCAACACAAAGCCTTGCTATGACTACTGTTCCACTCCTGCTTCTCTATCACTGTTTCTCTTGCTGATAGCACTAAGACTGGGACACACAAACACACAAACACACACACACACACACACACAAACACCACAAAAAATGTAGGTCAACAATCCATAAAAATTTCAACAAAGTCCTGCATTCTGCTGCAAAGGTCCAGTGAAAATAATTCAAATGGACATGCCATGCCCATTGGCAGTGTGACTAACTTTCATGGTGGTCACTAAGACTGAGGATGAGCACACTGAAGAGACACAAATACACACACTTGTCATAGTATTTTTTTTTTCCTTGGAGGGTCACTTATTGACTCTCATAGCGCTGTATCCCTCAAGCATAAGCTGCACTCAAACAAATGGCATTGGCTCCACTGTTGAAAACATTCAGGTGAGAATACATGTCTGTTTGATTATATCTGCACTAAGGACACCAAAAATTCACTTTACTGTGAAAAATACTTACTACTGGGAGTAACAACTTAAAATAAGCTTTTGGTTTTGTGTCCTGCAAAATGATTTCCCAAGGTGTTGAGTTCAAACTCTATCTGTACATCAGTTTACTATGTTGAGAGTTGGGCACTAAGGTTGAGTAGTTTTGAGGTTTCAGTGATTTGCTCAAAGAAATGTCATTTCTATTCCAATATCAGAATTAAGATCCCCTACTTTAACAATTTGGCAATTTTACCACTTGAGCTCTAATCATCTCACCAGGTTTAAATCAGACATTATAGTTAGTATCATACTTTGAAGTGGTGGAAAAATCCATGAGAAACTGAAATGTTTTAGAATGATCTATGTGAAACTGGAATAAAAGATATTTTGGTTAAAACATTTTAACTTGGTTGCTAATAAAACTTCTAAAACGGTGACAAAATTATTTAACTGCCTTTATAATAATAATAATAATAATAATAATAATAATAATAATAATAATAATAATAATAAAAACAACAATAAAAAACAGAATAAAATTTGAATAACACTTTGTGGTGCAAATTGTACATTCCAAAGTGGTTTAACAATTAAAAATAGCACATTAACAAACAACAATACTAATCCGGTGTCACAGGCTGAACAGCCACCCCCCAACCAAAAAAAAAAAAAAAAAAAAAAAAATCTGCTCCCCTACCTTTCACTGAGCGTGCGTCATTTCGGAGCGTCAGCAGCGATTCACTGATTATCACCTCATTTCTGCTTAACTGTACTCCAGTCACCATCTATCTCAGTGACGGATACCTGACGCTTTTGTACAACAATCATTTCCACATAAATTCAGAATTATTTCAAAACTAAAGACGGGGGAGCGATCAGAGCATGACACCAGCTCATCTGAGACTGACTCTGAGTCTGACTCTCTACACCCAAACCTATAAAAGGCTAATGTGATTATTAACCATTAGATGACAAAGTAAAATCAAGTCAGCTTTAAGCAGAAACAATGCTGTTTTAAACAGAAATAAGGCGATAATTGGTGAATTGCTGCTGAAGCTCTGAAACGACTCATGCACAGTGAAGGCAGGGGCACCAATTTTGCAGGGTTTGTGACACCGGGTTTAAATGGGATTTAAACAGTGCTGGGTACAGTTCTGCTAACCGCTAATTATCAAAGCTAATGTTTTCATTATCGGATTAGCTTTTCAGATAATTTTGAAACCCATCAGCAGACTAATTATCGGCCGAAAAATTTTGGTCCAATAATTTTTAGACCGCTAACATATTTTTGCAGGCGTGGTGAACAACACTTAACAGTTACAAACATTTATGAAGTCTGATATCAAAGATTTGAGTACCTACCTGTTAAATGTTTTGTAGTAGATGAACAGTTCTGCAAACAGAGGAGAGCTAGTTTCAGAAGAAACCACTCTATCCTCTGCAGGCACAGGAGAACTGGTCATAGAAAAGAAAGAAAGCAAAAGGAAAAAAAAAAAAAAAGATAATTTCTTTTGACCCCATACTGATTCACTGGCAATATCACCCAAGTCATCCAGAGGGATACAGTTTTAACTTATGGTTAAAATTTTAACAAAACTAATTTTGGACAAGTTATTTAAATCAATGTCACGTCTGAAGTTTTATAAAGTGAAAGTATCAGATATACAATCCCTGGCAAAAATTATGGAATCGCCGGCCTCAGAGGATGTTCATTCAGTTGTTTAATTTTGTAGAAAAAAAGCAGATCACAGACATGACACAAAACTAAAGTCATTTCAAATGGCAACTTTCTGGCTTTAAGAAACACTATAAGAAATCAGGAAAAAAAATTGTGGCAGTCAGTAACGGTTACTTTTTAGACAAAGCAGAGGGAAAAAAATATGGAATCACTCAATTCTGAGGAAAAAATTATGGAATCATGAAAAACAAAAGAACGCTCCAACACATCACTAGTATTTTGTTGCACCACCTCTGGCTTTTATAACAGCTTGCAGTCTCTGAGGCATGGACTTAATGAGTGACAAACAGTACTCTTCATCAATCTGGCTCCAACTTTCTCTGATTGCTGTTGCCAGATCAGCTTTGCAGGTTGGAGCCTTGTCATGGACCATTTTCTTCAACTTCCACCAAAGATTTTCAATTGGATTAAGATCTGGACTATCTGCAGGCCATGACATTGACCCTATGTGTCTTTTTGCAAGGAATGTTTTCACAGTTTTTGCTCTATGGCAAGATGCATTATCATCTTGAAAAATGATTTCATCATCCCCAAACATCCTTTCAATTGATGGGATAAGAAAAGTGTCCAAAATATCAACGTAAACTTGTGCATTTATTGGTGATGTAATGACAGCCATCTCCCCAGTGCCTTTACCTGACATGCAGCCCCATATCATCAATGACTGTGGAAATTTACATGTTCTCTTCAGGCAGTCATCTTTATAAATCTCACTGGAACGGCACCAAACAAAAGTTCCAGCATCATCACCTTGCCCAATGCCGATTCGAGATTCATCACTGAATATGACTTTCATCCTGTCATCCACAGTCCACGATTGCTTTTCCTTAGCCCATTGTAACCTTGTTTTTTTTCTGTTTAGGTGTTAATGATGGCTTTCGTTTAGCTTTTCTGTATGTAAATCCCATTTCCTTTAGGCGGTTTCTTCCAGTTCGGTCACAGACGTTGACTCCAGTTTCCTCCCATTCGTTCCTCATTTGTTTTGTTGTGCATTTTCGATTTTTGAGACATATTGCTTTAAGTTTTCTGTCTTGACGCTTTGATGTCTTCCTTGGTCTACCAGTATGTTTGCCTTTAACAACCTTCCCATGTTGTTTGTATTTGGTCCAAAGTTTAGACAGCTGACTGTGAACAACCAACATATTTTGCAACATTGCGTGATGATTTTTAAGAGTTTGATAATCCTCTCCTTTGTTTCAATTGACATCTCTTGTGTTGGAGCCATGATTCATGTCAGTCCACTTGGTGCAACAGCTCTCCAAGGTGTGATCACTCCTTTGATGCAGGTGTTAGTTTTGGGGGATGAAAATTTACAGGGTGATTCCATAATTTATTCCTCAGCATTGAGTGAGTCCATATTTTTTTTTCCTCTGCTTGGTCTAAAAAAGTAACTGTTACTGACTGCCACAATTTTTTCTTGATTTCTTATAGTGTTTCTTAAAGCCAGAAAGTTGCCATTTGAAATGACTTTAGTTTTGTGTCATGTCTGTCATCTGCTTTTTTTCTACAAGATTAAACAACTGAATGAACATCCTCCAAGGCCGGTGATTCCATAATTATTGCCAGGGGTTGTATGTTTTAGTTTTAAAGTAATGCACTAATTTTGAAGGATCAGGCTCCACATGGCCAACAGCATTAAACCCTTTGTATATTGTGTCTAAAACTCTCGTGATTATATTCTCTGGGTTTATAGACGTTATTGTGTTTGTTTTATGTAGAAATGCCAGAAGAAACTCAGGTTGCTTCTCCTTTATTTTCAAATGGAATCATTGTGAGCTGCAATCGCTTCCTGTTTGCTCTTTAACGTCATGCTTATTTCAAACACTGTCTGTTGTCTTTGTTCCAGAGTTATATATATAAGATGTCTGGTTTTTACATAGAATGAATGAGTCAACCAATCAGTTTTAGCGGAGGCTCATTTTACACATAATCCTTTTGGCATCTGTCTGTATTTGTTACAAAACTTCAGAATTAGCGCATTATTTAAAATGAAAAGATATGTGTTATGCTGCCGGTCTGCTCTGTGTAAACATGATCTCATCAGATCTCAGAAGCTAAGCAGTGCAGCATCTGGTTAGTACTAGGATGGGAGACCTCTTTGGAACACCAGTGGCTGTGTGTGTTTCTCCAGGTAAAACTGCAGTTGCATCAGAAAGGGCATCCGGCATAAAACGTGTGCAAAATACCTATGCGGATTTGACTATATCCACTGTGGTGACCCGAACAATAATGGGAACAGCTGAACTGACAGCAACAACAAAAGATATGTGTTATATTTTACCTTTGTACAAATGACAGAATTGACATTAATGAAGTTATTGTATCTGGATTAATTTGATTTAAAAATCAAAACCATGAGTCAAAACTGCTTTATTTTCCAAGACCTCTGCGTCACGGTGACACTGCTATATGCTGTTAAGGAATAATGATGTTTTTTTGTGTGTGTGTGTGTAGAGATGAGTTTAGCTCCTCTCAACTGCTTCACTGCTGCAAAATATGTAGTAAACAGGAGCTTCCAGCAGTGGGCAGGGTGCACAAAGACAGAAGTGCTGACTCATTGTTTGAGTTTGTGGTCGCCTTTGACGCAATCATGGTGTTAAAACTCAAAATCAGCTTGTTAGTACTTGCAAGTATACCGGAAACAATACTGAAAGTTATCGGTTAGCTGTAGCTTCCGACAATTTTTGGGTGGTTTATCAATTTAGCTGCATAAAAGATTACTCTTCAGTTAGCTGATTAGCTGTTATTGAAGCTAACTGTTTGGTTAGCTGTGCCCACCACTGGATTTAAACAGCTCTATCCTAATAAAAGCCAGTTCAATGTGCCTTTAAGCTGTCGTGTAAATCTTTTGAACTTTTTTTTATTTCTGTAGAACAGATTTGCTATTTACTGTCTTTCAAAGATGTGAATGAAAAGTAAAATGGTGTAAACTTATAGTTGCCAAAATAACTGCTAAGGCTGCTGGAAATGTCATCCAACAGACTTCATATTGAAAAAAAGATGGAAAAGTCCTTAATTCAACAATGAAAATTGGGAGGGGGGTACGTTCAACAAAGGCTGTCATGTTGCTCAATCAATAATTGCACACTTGTATCAGTCATGTATATTGATGTGTTCAGTGGTATTGGTAAGGGCCCCTTCACAAATAGTATGAATAAGTACAAATCAGGGTGAATCACGGCAGAACAGGCGGGCAGGCGTTAACCACTGTGATGGTTTTGTGCACGTGCCGGTGTCGTGCACGAGCATGCATGAAACCGTCGCAGAAGTGACACAATGCGAGCAGCTGGAGCATGTGTAACCATATCGCACAGCTGCTGTGACACCCACAGGATTCGAACCTGTAATTTAAAAAAGCTCTGATTGCCAGCCAGAAACTTTACCAGTGCACTACCATTGCTGGCTGCGGAAAAATGCCTGAAATCAACAAGGAGATGGACATATGTAAAAAATAAAATAAAACCACACACCATAAAAAACACCACATTTTATTGAATCCCTCTTGTCAAGGGGACAATACAAATATGAACCGATTGTTCCTCTGTAGACGACCCATGGTCACAGACGTACAGCCATGATATGACATGAATGAAGCAGGGCGCTCTTATGTCTACATCTGCTGAACCCGGCGTGTCCAGCCGGACATGCGTGCGTGACGTCCAAGACCAGAGATGTCAACAGCTGCTGCTGTTGGCAGCCAGCCACGCCCCCTAGCCCCGCCCAGCTCAAAAGTGATTGTGTGCTGACTATTTTCATGCTAACCAACAGAGCGATGTTGGATGTTCGTGTGTGTCAGCTGGAATTTGGCCAACACCTGCTGCGAGAGGGATCGAATGGGCTTTCACAGGGCACACTTTGTCTTTCAGCGGCTGGTGTGCGCAAATAGTTGTAGCAACAGGTGTATGAGGCATTGGAGGTAGTAGCGACACATGTACGAGGCGTTGGGGGCAGCTCTGATTTTTCACAATTGGCATGCAATTCCTCCCTTGTGCGCTAGCCCACTTAAATCATGTTATGTGTGAAGGGGCCCTAACCTATGTACATTTAATTATTTTTTCAAAGTTCCAGGCTAGTGTTGAACATTTTTTAACCACTTTTTCAGCAGAGCCACACAAGACGATGACAACAACAAGATCAACATCAATTACAAATACGAATATGAAGAAAAAACTTTTAAAACCTGCTTGGCAGCAACTTCAAAAAAAGATGACCCTTTCTGAAACAAAAGACTGCTTCATCTGGGTCAAAAGCAGCATCAATCTTGCAATTTTTCAAATCTCATCACACAGTGCTCATAGTTACATGATCAAGCGAAGGATGCAGTTCCCTTAAAGGGCTGATGTTTTTCCTATTTTTGTTTCATTGTAGCAAACTGACCAAAACTGACATTAATTCATAACTTTTGTTTAATTCAATGACAAATCAGAGCATGTTTTGTGCCCATCAACTAATAATAACAAATGCACAGGTCTGTCTTTTTTGGTCTTATGTCTATAACCAAAACTGATATAAACATATGATTAACCACTTGTAAAAATAATAATAGCTTAGTATCAATGGTTTGCTTGTGTCAGGTACTTTTTTTTTACAGATCATTCAATAAATTTCTAAGTGTTAACAGGTTCCAAACCACTGTTTGCGCTTCAGATGCAGTTTGACATTTTTTTGTTTACCATTGAATCAGGGACTGTCGCTTTGAGCTTCACCAGCAGGCATAATCCTACATTGGCAAGCTTTAGCAATGTCCTATTTCAAACAACACACTCCAAAAAAGTGAAAGAAAAAGGAAAACCAACAGAACAGGATGTGAAGTGACAACTGTTAACACAACATTCACTAAAGTAACATGAATTTATATATTGAAGAAACAAATTGATGAAAGATGTGTATCATATTGACCAATATTTGAGAAAGATTTTTTTAATAGAGTCCATTTTCATGTGACCTAAAATCGAACACTGAACATTTACCACAGGCATTAAAGGGAATTACAGGCACATGAAGAGCCTGGAAACACAGGTAACAGAATGTTAAGCTTATTCCCACAGGACGTCTCTTTCTTAATCTTGAAATATCAAAACAAACACATTTTGTTATATGTGCAAGATGTTATGTTGGTGTTGAGGATTTTAAGCTTAAAAAAGTCATTAACGGGATTGAAAGATATGAACATTTCGGCAGAAGAAAAGCAAAGTAAGGGCCCCTTCACACATAGTGCGAATTTGGTCGATTTGCGCATAAAGTGCGCTTGAAGCAGGAATTGTGTACAAAATGTGTAAAATCTTAGCTGCCTCGTACACCTGTTGCTACAACTATTTGCACACCAGCGGCTGAAAGAGTGTGAATTGTGCAAGCCTATCGAATCCTCTCGTGGCAGGTGTTGGCAAAATTCCAGGTGACACGCACAAGCATCTAACACTGCTCGCATGGCACTTAGAAAATGTGTGGCATTTGAACTATCATCACAAAAACAGTCTGCAGACTATCACTGTCGAGGTGGATGTGAAATTTGTCTAAGTTCCCCACGAGTGTGGCTTTGCAAACAGACACACAGACATGTTGGTGTGTGCGCTGAACTGACAGGAGGTGTGGCTGCCGACTGGAGCAGCTGTGGCAAGCTGTGGATCTGGATGTCACGGCCGGGGATGTACAGAACATCACAGCTGGGGACAGTTGTTCTGCAGCATGACGTCCACAAGACACACGTCGGACAGGACACGTGCGCTGGGCCGGCTGCACACACCGACAGCAGATGTGGACATAAAAGCGCACTGCTTTTCAGTCATTTCATGACTATATGTCTGTGACCGTGGGTCATCTATGGAGGAACAGAGGGATCATATTTGTATTGCCCGCTTGATAAGAGGAATGCAATACAATGCAGTCATTTTATATGGTGTTTTTTTTTGTTTTGTTTTTTTTTTTAAATATCCATGTCCTTCCTGATATCAGGCAGTTTCCCGCACCTTTCACAGGACAGTGATGTAGCTCATTGGTAAAGTTTCTGACTGGCAATCAGAGCTTTTGGAAAGTGCAGGTTCGATTCCCATGGGTGGCATGTATTTTTTTTTTTTTCATTTAAAGCTGCTGTGAAAAGCTGCTGGGTTCCCACATGCATGGAACCATTGTAGCATGTATTTTTTTTTTTATTTCTTGTTTCTTCACAGCTTCATGTTTTATATATTTCCATGTGAGGACAGCAGGCAGAGACACGCGTCTCACAGAGGAATGTGGTCAGTTCATGTCCTTCCAAACACGGAACGTGTTCTCAAGCTGGGACGTCCAGGAGCAGAGATCTTTAGAGCCGCGGCAGTAAGCAGACCTGCCCCCCGTCCGTTCAGCATCCAGATGAACATCTCACTCTCTGTGTTATGTGGTAATTCATTTTCGTTATTTGTTATGTAATTGCGTACGTAGGTTTTGTCAAAATTATTTATATAACTGTCCTGTCTGACACATTCACAGGTGCAGTTCTGATGACTGAGCTCAAGAAGTCATTGAAAGCCTGCATTGTTGTCTTGAGGACAATCGCAAATCTGGAGTTTCTCGAGAGAGACAATCAGTGTACCCATTGAATCTGCAAAGATCACAGTGTCATCGACAAAGTAAAAAAAATAAGCTGTTCATTGTCGAGAAAAGTAATCCTGTTCCTTCCTTTCAGCAAGCTGTGTTAAAAGCATGGAAGAGAGACACTTGGCCAACATACAGAGAAATCATTATTAGTATTTTCCTTATTCATAAATAGACTTCTTCTAAACCTCATTCCTTCACAGTCACAGTGGACAATGGCTTGGTCCTAACAAACGCTGTACTCTCCTGTTGGGGTTGTAACTTTGAGTAGTTACACTGTGAAGACATTCCTCCAATACTGTCTGTTGGCTCTTACCATTCATTCGCTCAAGGTTGCCACAGCAGATTATCCATCTTCAGAAATGAATTCACTTTTTATATCATGATCATATCCTTTGTATTCCTTTTTTTTTTTCTTTTTTTCCTTCAATCAAGGGTTGCCACAGTGGATTATCCACCTCTGGTCAGTAACTTAGACTTTAATATTTTTTTCTTTCACCAGCTCTATCTGTTGAATTGCACCCAATCCGCTCTTTGTAGGCCTGATCCTGTCAGACCTCAGAAGCTGAGCAGAACAGATCCTGATTACTATTTGCATGGGAGACCTTTTAAGAAGAACAGGGGCTGTGTGTGTTTCTCTGGGTAGTACTGGAAGGAAGGGCATCCAGCATAAAATGTGATGTTTTGTTACCAAAATGGTCCAACATCTCATGAAAACCATACACAGCAAAATTCTGAATTATACACAAAAAAAATACATATTCAAACAGTTGTGTCAGTCAAGGCTGAAGTGAGTGTGTTTTGGGTGAAAACTCCATTATGCTGCTTTTCTAACCCCACCAGTGGACAAGCAAGAGATCTCACTGGATCTCCAAATGCACTTCTTACTGATCGAGTATTGATCGATGCTTTGGTTGTAAGAGTTTTTGAAAAGGTTTTTAAATTAGCATCAAAGTGTCCAAAACAAAGCACATAGCTATATATTACAAATTATAATGAATGAGAAAGACAAATTCAGACAAACAGCATGAATGTGACATTATCTGAATGATAACATATTTTTTTCTAAGTGAAACACTTGCAAGTGATATCTGAAAAACAATGCCAAATCCAGGAGCAATTCTCACTGGATGCTGGCAGAGTCTAATTAGTCTGCAGCACCAATGTTGACCTTTTGTCTCCATCTTGCCTTGTGTCTATGTGTGTTTGTGCATATACAAGCATTTGCATCTGTGCTATAATGAGGAATCGTGGATTTGAGCATACAGGGTCTTTATCAGAAAGAGAGACACAAGACATCATATTGAAAAGTCACATTTTTCCACTTAGGCCTTAGCCCTGAGGAGAGGTTTGGCCGTGCTGTTTAATCTTTGTGGGGCTGCATACATGTGGGCCTATTAACCTTCAACCGAGGCAGAAATTCTCATATCTTACCCTGCTGATCCTTCCCATAGAGAAGGTGAAATCCACAAGCAGACCACCCTTATGCACAAGCACAAATCTACACACAAAAAATTAACACCTGGGGCCAAATTAATAAAACTTTTTCTCGATATGGCTGTGTTTGCCATTTATACAGTGCATCTGGAAAGTATTCACAGGGCTTCCCTTTTCCACATTTTTTTTTTTTATGTTAGAGCCTTATTCCAAAATTGAGTAAAATAATTTTTTTGTCAAAATTCTGCTCAAAGCACATCATAATAACAATATTAAAGAAGTTGTTTTTTAATTTATTTTATTTCTGCAAATGTATTTAAAAAATTTAAATGTAAGAAATTAAATGTATGATGTAAATATTCACACAATTTGCTCAATACTGTGTTGATGCACCTTTGGCAGCAATTACAGCCCCAAATTGTTTTGAACATAATGCCACAAGCTTGGTGCACCTATCTTTGGGCAGTTTTGCCCATTCTTCTTTGTGGCACCTCCCAAGTTCCATCAGGTTGGATGGGGAGTGTTGGTGCACAGCCACTTTCAGATCTCTCCAGAGATGTTCAATCAGATTCAGGTCTGGACTCTGGCAGAACATTCACAGAGTTGTCCTGAAGCCACTCCTTTCATATTTAGGCTGTGTGCTGAGAGTCAATGTGGATTTTGAGGGGCAAACTGGAGCGATCTGAATTGGTCAGCAGCTGATGGATGAATATGGGTGTGTGTGTGGAGACAATTCGCCTCATTCACAATGTTACAGAACTTTACAATGTGCTGTTACGCATGATAGCGCACAACACCGTGCAACAGCGCGCAACAACGCGGAACATTATTCTTGACCGTGCGCAATGGTTCCTGATAATTCTCCAGCAACAAGAGACATTTTAATCATAACGTGTGGTAACAGGTTGAAGAAGTTACTGAGGACACCTGACGCCTCTGCCCCGAATCATCACATTCGTGATCAGCAGCCAAGAAAATATACTTTGTGGCATTCGTGACTTGCCGTCGTAATGTGTAAACGCAGCATTAGAGTCCTTCAGGTGCCTTTTAGCAAACTCCAGGCAGACTGCCATGTGCTGTTTACTAAGGAGTGGCTTCCGTCTGGCCGCTCTACCATACAGGCCTGATTGGTACATTGCTGCAGAGATGGTTGTACTTCTCCAGCTTTTCTCTGTGTAGAGAAATGCTGGAGGTTTGACAGAGCGACCATCAGGTTCTTGGTCACCTCCCTGACTAATGTTCTTCTTAATGTTCTTCTTCTTAGATCGATCAGTTTGGATGGACAGCCAGCTCAAGGAAGAGTGCTGGTGTATTTGAACTTCTTCCTATTATGGATGATGCAGCCCGCTATGCTAATTCAGACCTTCAAAGCAGGAAAAATGTTTCTGTACCCTTCCCCAGATTTGTACCTTGAGACAATCCTGACTTGGAAGTCTACACACAATTCCTTCATGTTTGTTTGTGCTCTGACATGCACTGTTAACTGTATGACCTTATTTGTAGACAGGAGTGTGCCTTTCTAAATCATGTCCAATCAACTGAAATTACCCCAGGTGGACAGCGATCTGCAAATTTTTTTTTGCTCTTGCTTGCCTCTACTGGTGGTTGGCTCTCACTGCGGTATTGTATCACTTCCTGTTCCGGAGCACAGCGGTGTTTTGCTGTATCTGTTAGCTGGCCGACTGGGTGACTGTGAGGAGGAAGCGTAGCCCTAAACAGAAGCCCCGTGTACACCGCCAACCCGTTCACATTTCTAACCGTTTTTCCCCACTCGGCGACACACCTGCCGAGGAACAAACTCTGGTTATTGGAGACTCTGTTTTGAGAAATGTGAAGTTAGCGACACCAGCAACCATAGTCAATTGTCTTCTGGGGGCCAGAGCAGGCGACACTGAAGGAAATTTGAAACTGCTGGCTAAGGCTAAGCGTAAATTTGGTAAGATTGTAATTCACGTCGGCAGTAATGACACCCGGTTACGCCAATCGGAGGTCACTAAAATTAACATTGAATCGGTGTGTAACTTTGCAAAAACAATGTCGGACTCTGTAGTTTTCTCTGGGCCCCTCCCCAATCGGACCGGGAGTGACATGTTTAGCCGCATGTTCTCCTTGAATTGCTGGCTGTCTGAGTGGTGTCCAAAAAAAAAATTGAGGTGGGCTTCATAGATAATTGGCAAAGCTTCTGGGGAAAACCTGGTCTTGTTAGGAGAGACGGCATCCATCCCACTTTGGATGGAGCAGCTCTCATTTATACAACCCCTGGCAAAAATTATGGAATCACCGGCCTCGGAGGATGTTCATTCAGTTGTTTAATTTTGTAGAAAAAAAGCAGATCACAGACATGACACAAAACTAAAGTCATTTCAAATGCCAACTTTCTGGCTTTAAGAAACACTATAAGAAATCAAGAAAAAAATATTATGGTAGTCAGTAACGGTTAATTTTTTAGACCAAGCAGAGGAAAAAAATATGGAATCACTCAATTCTGAGGAAAAAATTATGGAATCACCCTGTAAATTTTCATCCTCAAAACTAACACCTGCATCAAATCAGATCTGCTCGTTGACACTGACCCTGTGCCATGACATTGACCCTACGTGTCTTCTTGCAAGGAATGTTTTCGCAGTTTTTGCTCTATGGCAAGATGCATTATCATCTTGAAAAATGATTTCATCATCCCCAAACATACTTTCAATTGTCCAAAATATCAACGTAAACTTGTGCATTTATTGATGATGTAATGACAGCCATCTCCCCAGTGCCTTTACCTGACATGCAACCCATATCATCAATGACTGTGGAAATTTACATGTTCTCTTCAGGCAGTCATCTTTATGAATCTCATTTTAACGGCACCAAACAAAAGTTCCAGCATCATCACCTTGCCCAATGCAGATTCGAGATTCATCACTGAATATGACTTTCATCCAGTCATCCACACTCCACAATTGCTTTTCCTTAGCCCATTGTAACCTTGTTTTTTTTCTGTTTAGGTGTTAATGATGGCTTTTGTTTAGCTTTTCTGTATGTAAATCCCATTTCCATTAGGCGGTTTCTTACAGTTTGGTCACAGACGTTGACTCCAGTTTCCTCCCATTCCTTCCTCATTTGTTTTGTTGTGCATTTTTCGATTTTTGAGACATATTGCTTTACGTTTTCTGTCTTGACGCTTTGATGTCTTCCTTGGTCTACCAGTATGTTTGCCTTTAACAACCTTCTCATGTTGTTTGTATTTGGTCCAGAGTTTAGACACAGCTGACTGTGAACAACCAACATCTTTTGCAGCATTGCATGATGATTTACTCTCTTTTAAGAGTTTGATAATCCTCTCCTTTGTTTCAATTGACATATCTCATGTTGGAGCCATGAATCATGTCAGTCCACTTGGTGCAACAGCTCTCCAAAGTGTGTTCACTCCTTTTTTGATGCAGACTAATGAACAGATCTGATATGATGCAGGTGTTAGTTTTGGGGATGAAAATTTACAGGGTGATTCCATAATTTTTTCCTCAGAATTGAGTGATTCCATATTTTTTTCCTCTGCTTGGTCTAAAAAAGTAACCATTACTGACTGCCACAATCTTTTTTCTTGATTTCTTATAGTGTTTGTTAAAGCCAGAAAGTTGCCATTTGAAATGACTTTAGTTTTGTGTCATGTCTGTGATCTGCTTTTTTTTCTACAAAATTAAACAACTGAATGAACATCCTCCGAGGCCGGTGATTCCATAATTTTTGCCAGGAGTTGTAGAAATCTGGCCAATTTTCTTAAATCCTCCAAACCGTGACTATCCAGGGTTGGGACCAGGAAGCAGAGTTGTAGTCTTACATACCTCTCTGCAGCTTCTCTCCCCCTGCCATCCCCTCATTACCCCATCCCCATAGAGACGGTGCCTGCTCCCAGACTACCAATAACCAGCAAAAATCTATTTAAGCATAAAAATTCAAAAAGAAAAAATAATATAGCACCTTCAACTGCACCACAGACTAAAACAGTTAAATGTGGTCTATTAAACATTAGGTCTCTCTCTTCTAAGTCCCTGTTAGTAAATGATATAATAATTGATCAACATATTGATTTATTCTGCCTTACAGAAACCTGGTTACAGCAGGATGAATATGTTAGTTTAAATGAGTCAACACCCCCGAGTCACACTAACTGCCAGAACGCTCGTAGCACGGGCTGAGGCGGAGGATTAGCAGCAATCTTCCATTCCAGCTTATTAATTAATCAAAAACCCAGACAGAGCTTTAATTCATTTGAAAGCTTGACTCTTAGTCTTGTCCATCCAAATTGGAAGTCCCAAAAACCAGTTTTATTTGTTGTTATCTATCGTCCTCCTGGTCGTTACTGTGAGTTTCTCTGTGAATTTTCAGAACTTTTGTCTGACTTAGTGCTTAGCTCAGATAAGATAATTATAGTGGGCGATTTTAACATCCACACAGATGCTGAGAATGACAGCCTCAACACTGCATTTAATCTATTATTAGACTCAATTGGCTTTGCTCAAAATGTAAATGAGTCCACCCACCACTTTAATCATATCTTAGATCTTGTTCTGACTTATGGTATGGAAATTGAAGACTTAACAGTATTCCCTGAAAACTCCCTTCTGTCTGATCATTTCTTAATAACATTTACATTTACTCTGATGGACTACCCAGCAGTGGGGAATAAGTTTCATTACACTAGAAGTCTTTCAGAAAGCGCTGTAACTAGGTTTAAGGATATGTTTCCTTCTTTAAGTTCCCTAATGCCATATACCAACACAGTGCAGAGTAGCTACCTAAACTCTGTAAGTGAGATAGAGTATCTCGTCAATAGTTTTACATCCTCATTGAAGACAACTTTGGATGCTGTAGCTCCTCTGAAAAAGAGAGCTTTAAATCAGAAGTGCCTGACTCCATGGTATAACTCTCAAACTCGCAGCTTAAAGCAGATAACCCGTAAGTTGGAGAGGAAATGGCATCTCACTAAGTTAGAAGATCTTCACTTAGCCTGGAAAAAGAGTCTGTTGCCCTCCGTAAAGCTAGGACATCTTACTACTCATCACTAATTGAAGAAAATAAGAACAACCCCAGGTTTGTTTTCAGCACTGTAGCCAGGCTGACAAAGAGTCAGAGCTCTATTGAGCTGAGTATTCCTTTAACTTTAACTAGTAATGACTTCATGACTTTCTTTGCTAATAAAATTTTAACTATTAGAGAAAAAATTACTCATAACCATCCCAAAGACGTATCGTTATCTTTGGCTGCTTTCAGTGATGCCGGTATTTGGTTAGACTCTTTCTCTCAGATTGTTCTGTCTGAGTTATTTTCATTAGTTACTTCATCCAAACCATCAACATGTCTATTAGACCCCATTCCTACCAGGCTGCTCAAGGAAGCCCTACCATTATTTAATGCTTCGATCTTAAATATGATCAATCTATTTTTATTAGTTGGCTATGTACCAAAGGCTTTTAAGGTGGCAGTAATTAAACCATTACTTAAAAAGCCATCACTTGACCCAGCTATCTTAGCTAATTATAGGCCAATCTCCAACCTTCCTTTTCTCTCAAAAATTCTTGAAAGGGTAGTTGTTAAACAGCTAACTGATCATCTGCAGAGGAATAGTCTATTTGAAGAGTTTCAGTCAGGTTTTAGAATTCATCATAGTACAGAAACAGCATTAGTGAAGGTTACAAATGATCTTCTTGTGGCCTCAGACAGTGGACTCATCTCTGTGCTTGTTCTGTTAGACCTCAGTGCTGCTTTTGATACTGTTGACCATAAAATTTTATTACAGAGATTAGAGCATGCCATAGGTATTAAAGGCACTGCACTGCGGTGGTTTGAATCATATTTATCTAACATTACAATTTGTTCATGTAAATGGGGAATCTTCTTCACAGACTAAGGTTAATTATGGAGTTCCACAAGGTTCTGTGCTAGGACCAATTTTATTCACTTTATACATGCTTCCCTTAGGCAGTATTATTAGACGGCATTGCTTAAATTTTCAATGTTACGCAGATGATACCCAGCTTTATCTAGTCATGAAGCCAGAGGACACACACCAATTAGCTAAACTGCAGGATTGTCTTACAGACATAAGGACATGGATGACCTCTAATTTCCTGCTTTTAAACTCAGATAAAACTGAAGTTATTGTACTTGGCCCCACAAATCTTAGAAACATGGTGTCTAACCAGATCCTTACTCTGGATGGCATTACCCTGACCTCTAGTAATACTGTGAGAAATCTTGGAGTCATTTTTGATCAGGATATGTCATTCAAAGCGCATATTAAACAAATATGTAAGACTGCTTTTTTGCATTTACGCAATATCTCTAAAATTAGAAAGGTCTTGTCTCAGAGTGATGCTGAAAAACTAATTCATGCATTTATTTCCTCTAGGCTGGACTATTGTAATTCATTATTATCAGGTTGTCCTAAAAGTTCCCTGAAAAGCCTTCAGTTAATTCAAAATGCTGCAGCTAGAGTACTGACAGGGGATAAAAGGAGAGAGCATATCTCACCCATATTGGCCTCTCTTCATTGGCTTCCTGTTAATTCTAGAATAGAATTTAAAATTCTTCTTCTTACTTATAAGGTTTTGAATAATCAGGTCCGTTAGGGTCTTAGGGACCTCATAGTACCATATCACCCCAATAGAGCGCTTCGCTCTCAGACTGCAGGCTTACTTGTAGTTCCTAGAGTTTGTAAGAGTAGAATGGGAGGCAGAGCCTTCAGCTTTCAGGCTCCTCTCCTGTGGAACCAGCTCCCAATTCGGATCAGGGAGACAGACACCCTCTCTACTTTTAAGATTAGGCTTAAAACTTTCCTTTTTGCTAAAGCTTATAGTTAGGGCTGGATCAGGTGACCCTGAACCATCCCTTAGTTATACTGCTATAGACTGCTGGGGGGTTCCCATAATGCACTGAGTGTTTCTTTCTCTTTTTGCTCTGTATGCACCACTCTGCATTTAATCATTAGTGATTGATCTCTGCTCCCCTCCACAGCATGTCTTTTTCCTGGTTTTCTCCCTCAGCCCCAACCAGTCCCAGCAGAAGACTGCCCCTCCCTGAGCCTGGTTCTGCTGGAGGTTTCTTCCTGTTAAAAGGGAGTTTTTCCTTCCCACTGTCGCCAAGTGCTTGCTCACAGGGGGTCGTTTTGACCATTGGGGTTTTTACGTAATTATTGTATGTCCTTGCCTTACAATATAAAGCGCCTTGGGGCAACTGTTTGTTGTGATTTGGCGCTATATAAATAAAATTGATTGATTGATTGGACTCATTTCACGGATAATCAGTGGAAACAGGATGCACCTGACTTTAATTTTGAGCTTCATGGCAAAGGCTGTGAATATTTATGTACACAGTAAAATCACCAGTGCTAAATTAACACTGACAGTGAACATATGGTCCCACTCTGGCCAGAGTAGGACCATATGTACACTGGTATTGCTAATTTAACACTGTGAGTGTTAGCTTTACACTGATTATTTTACTGTGCAGGTGTCAATTTGCGGTTTTTGTTTTTTTTTTTTGCTTGTTTTTTTTTCAATAAATTTGCAGTAATCTTAAAATTAAAAAAAAAATTCACATTGTCATTATGGGGTATTGTGTGTAGAACTTTGAGGAAAATCAAATAATTTCATCTGTGTCGGAATAAGGACATAACAGAACAAAATGTGAAAGAAGTGAAGCGTTGTGAATACTTTCATGATTAGGGTTGGGTATCGAGAACAGGTTCTTTCGGGTATCGTTAAGAAATGATGCAATCCACAGAAATCTATAGCCTTTTTGCTTAACGATTCCCTTATCGGTCCTTCAGAACGGCCGTTGTTTTGGGGGGTGTTTGTCGGGAAAATTATCAAGTCTCTACATTGATTACAGAACCCCTGCAGGGTCTGTAATCAGCCGTTTCTGCAGCGCGGCTCTTCTTTGAAGCTTGAAGCAATGAAGCACTGATCCGACCCACTGCTTCATTGGTTCTTTGTTTCAGTTTGCTTTATCTTCATTTTTCCCAGCTAAAACGCCAAAGAGCATATGTCTGTGAGTAAAAGTTACCTTTTTTATGTTAAACCGACCTGTTCTTCTGAAACAGTTGATAGATGTATTTTCTAATTTAAAAATGTGGGTGATGCTAACGCATTAGCATGTGTAACGGAGGCCAGCAGGTGTCGCTGTGCAGATGTAGTTAGTAAATCTCACTCCCAACAGCTCAAAAGGATTCTCTGGTCACAAGCCCAGAGCCCTGGGTTTTATCCTTCTGGTTAGAGAGTCTGACTCCCATGCCGGAGCTCGTGAGTTCACGTCCCGAGGGGAGCGAATGGGCAGAGTCATAACAACACAACGCAGAGTACAGCCGCTACAATGGTGCCGTGACCCAGATGGGAGTGAGTTTAGGGGGGTGAGTGTAACGGAGGCCAGCAGGTGTCACTGTGCAGATGTAGTTAGTAAATCTCACTCCCAACAGCTCAAAAGGATTCTCTGATCACAAGGCCAGAGCCCTGGGTTTTAGCCTTCTGGTTAGAGAGTCCGACTCCCATGCCGGAGCTCGTGAGTTCGCGTCCCGAGGGGAGCGAATGGGCGGAGTCATAACAACACAACGCAGAGTACAGCCGCTACACATGTCTATGACATTTTCAATGTTAAAGTTACCATTAAGCTGTTCGCATCTCAGCACGTTTGTGTGCATTTGTTTTCTGTATAATAATTAATGGATCAGCGTTTGTTGTCATAAAAGAGTTAAATGTATTACAAATTGTAATATTTTTTAAATTTATTTTTGTTTATATATTATTAATAATAATAGCAACAACAACAATAATAGTAATGACAACTAATATTCTACAATACAATTTTAGAGAAAGAGACAAAAAGAACCTGATTAAAAACACAACAGAAAATATAAAACCAACTAACAATGAACATAAATAAATAAATATAGAAATAAATAACTGTTTCCTGTGAACACCTAGTGACTCTTACACCTCCACTTTATCCCTGTTTTATTTAAGTTTAATGACAATTTGTTCTGGTCAATCCATATTTTCAATTTGTTAATTTCTTCAGTGATTTCCTCCAGAACTATCTGCCAAGATAGAAAACTACTGCATCCTAGTAAGGGCAGAATATTACTGGAATGAATCTGAATGAAAGTTCTGTTTTTTCCTCACTAAAATGGATGCTGCAGTCACTGCAGTTTATTGTCTGGAATAGTCCCAGATTGGATTTCAGACCTTCGAGAATTCAAACATTTTTGTGCAGGTGGTGGGGGGTAATTTTGGGTTACAGTTTTTTTTGTTTGTTTTTCGCCACTTTCATTCAAAGGATTCAAAGGATTCAAAAGAATTTTATTGTCATATGCACATAGGAACATGTTCCCTGCACAATGAATTGTGTCTACTGCATTTAACCAATCCTAATTGCCAGTTAGGAGCAGAGGTCGCCTTTAGACCAGCTCCAGATGTACATCCCTGCCTAGGTCAACAGCAGGGCTGAGCAAACCATGACCGGCCTCATGACAACAGACGACACACACATAACACACAACACACATAAGCCGGCCCGGTACATGAACACATATAAAAAGCACACACACAAGGTAAAAAAAGGAAAAAAAAAAAGGTAAAAAAAACATCCATGTACAATTTATTGCCCAAACTTGCAGTTCCACTTGAACACCAATGGTGGCATGCAGCCCTGTGGGAGTTGGGAGTCTTAATCAAGATTTAATGTGGCTATATCTTGCAAACTGGATTTGGCTGGTTGATAAAAATCATCTTAACAGCTTTGGATTGTGGATTCTGAACAAGAAATATGAAGCTCAGCCCTTGGGCTCTAAGCCAATGTAATAAGGCTGGTTTTGTCGTTGTACTTTTTTATTGTCACCATTGACTAAAATTGTATAAACCATACAATTAAATAAGAAAAAAACAGTAACCAAGAAATATGTGTAATACTGAAAAGCTGCTTAAATGATGCCAAGGATTCATTAGAAGCATGAGTGTAAAGTATAAACAGCAGCAATATTCTGGCTAAATTACTGTTGTTAAATGCCAGACATGTTCTCTATTCAACAATGATCTAGTGAGCACTTTCACCACAATAGACTTGATAAAGTGGTTTACAAGAAGGGCCCCTTCACACATAGTGTGAATATGTACAACTCAGGGCAACTCCAATCGGAACATCTCATATGAGCCCACCACAAAACAATGCGCCAATGGGCAGGCATGCACAATGCCGGTACGACGGTTTGTGCACGCAGGAACACAGTGCGAGCAGCAGTGCGATGGACTGTGAAAGGTGCAGGAAACTGCTTGATATCAGGAAGGACATGGATGTATTTTAAAAAAATAAAATCATACACCATATAAAAACATGACATGTCATTGAATCCCTCTTATCAAGGGGGTAATACAAATATGATCCATCTGCCACTCTGTAGATGATCCATGGTCACAGACGAGCAGTCATGAAATGACATGAATGAGAAGCAGTTCGCTCGCATCATCATGTCCATATCTGCTGGCGCATGTCCTGCGACCCGCCACAGGACTGACACCACATCTTGTGGAACAGAGCTCACGTGGGTGACGTGACAGTCAGATCGCATGGTGCGTGTTATGATCTGATGGCCCATTTCAACCTGGGGCAGCCTGTCAATGGGCTGCAGGGTGCGAGCCTGGAGGCAGCTACAATTTTACATGTATTGCATACGATTCCTGCTTCATGTGCACTTCATGTGCAATTTGACCAAATTCACACTACGAGGTCTGTCCATAAAGTATCGTACCTTGTTATTTTTTTCAAAAACTATATGGATTTCATTCATACGTTTTTACGTCAGACATGCTTGAACCCTCGTGCGCATGCGTGAGTTTTTCCACGCCTGTCGGTGACGTCATTCGCCTGTGAGCACGCCTTGTGGAAGGAGTGGTCCCGCCCCCTTGTCGGATTTTCATTGTCTGGAAATGGCGGAATGAAAAGGACTTTTTTTCCATCAGAATTTTTTCAGAAGCTGTTAGAGACTGGCACCTGGAAACCATTCGAAAAATGTATCTGGCTTTCAGTGAAAATTTTACGGGCTTCACAGAGAATAAGGACTTTAACTACAGGTTTAAGGACCCCTTTAAAAGACGGTCGGTGCGCCGCGCTGCGAGCTGCGACGATGCGGCACAAACCACTGGATCATTTCTAAGCTGATGGCTCTGTGGATACGAGACCGTCGTGTGCTCTTTCTCTGGTTATCACAAGACCTGGACATCAGCCATTTTCCGGCAGATTTCACTTTTAACAAGAGATTTTGTCATGGAAAGCCGCGCGGAGGCTTCGCGCGTCACGACCGATTCGCTGATGAAGCGAGACAAAGGAACACCTCCGTTTCGGAGTGTTAGAGGACAAGTTGGGACATGTCCAGCTCTCCACAAGTTCTTTTATACTCACTCGACTGGTAAGCACTGAAAGCCGAGATAGACAAGATACTTAATGTTCAAACTTTATTGTTTTGTGCAAATATTTGCTCATTTTGAAAAGGATGCCTGCAACACGTTTCAAAAAAGCTGAGACGTTGTATGTTTACCACTGTGTTACATCACCTTTCCTTCTAACAACACTCAATAAGTGTTTGGGAACTGAGGACACTAATTGTTTCCCATTCTTACTTGATATACAGTAGTGTTCAGAATAATAGCAGTGCTATGTGACTAAAAAGATTAATCCAGGTTTTGAGTATATTTCTTATTATTACATGGGAAACAAGGTACCAGTAGATTCAGTAGATTCTCACAAATCCAACAAGACCAAGCATTCATGATATGTACACTCTTAAGGCTATGAAATTGGGCTATTAGTAAAAAAAAGTAGAAAAGGGAGTGTTCACAATAATAGTAGCATCTGCTGTTGATGCTACAAACTCAAAACTATTATGTTCAAACTGCTTTATTAGCAATCCTGTGAATCAATAAACTAGTATTTAGTTGTATAACCACAGTTTTTCATGATTTCTTCACATCTGCGAGGCATTAATTTTGTTGGTTTGGAACCAAGATTTTGCTGGTTTATTAATGTGCTTGGGGTCATTGTCTTGTTGAAACACCCATTTCAAGGGCATGTCCTCTTCAGCATAAGGCAACATGACCTCTTCAAGTATTCTGACATATCCAAACTGATCCATGATACCTGGTATGCGATATATAGGCCCAACACCATAGTAGGAGAAACATGCCCATATCATGATGCTTTCACCACCATGGTTCACTGTCTTCACTATGAACTGTTGCTTGAATTCAGAGTTCGGGGGTCATCTCACAAACTGTCTGTGGCCCTTGGACCTCTTCTGCACATGTCTTTTATTTAACAGAGGGACTTTGTGGAGGATTCTTGCAAATAAATTAGCTTCACACAGGAGTATTCTCACTGTCACAGCACTTACAGGTAACTGCAGACTGTCTTTGATCATCCTGGAGCTGATCAATGGCTGAGCCTTTACCATTCTGCACTGAAAAAAGAAACACAGTGCACTTCATTCAAAGTACTTATTTACATTGGTCTATTGGAAAATTGTGGTTTCCAGTTTAAATCTGCTGGAATCACTTTACAAAATCATAAATATACATTGTGAGAAACTAAAAAAATTAGCTGTAACAAATTACATCAATTTTTTAAGTTGATCCAAAGTAGCATTTTTTTCAGTGTGGTTATTCTTCTATCCATTTTGATGGTTGTTTTCCATTTTCTTCCACGTGTCTCTGTTTTTTTTTTTTTCCATTTTAAAGCATTGGAAATCATTGTAGATGAACAGACTATAATTTTTTGCATCTGTGTATAAGTTTTCCCCTCTCCAATCAACTTTTTAATCAAACTATGCTGTTCTTCAGAACAATGTCTTGAACGTCCCATTTTCCTCAGGCTTTCAAAGAGAAAAGTATGTTCAACAGGTGCTGGCTTCATCCTTAAATAGGGGACACCTGACTCACACCTGTTTGTTCCACAAAATTGATGAACTCACTAACTGAATGCCACACTACTATTATTGTGAACACCCCCAATTCTACTTTTTTTTTTTTTTTTACTAATAGCCCAATTTCATAGCCTTAAGAGTTTGCATATCATGAATGCTTGGTCTTGTTGGATTTGTGAGAATCTACAGAATCTACTGGTACCTTGTTTCCCATGTAATAAGAAATATACTCAAAACCTGGATTTATCTTTTTAGTCACATAGCACTACTATTATTCTGAACACTAGTGTACTTGTTCAACAGTCCGGGATCTCTGTTGTCGTATTTTGCGCTTCATAATGTGCCACACATTTTCAATGGGTGACAGGTCTGGACTGCAGGCAGGCCAGTCTAGTAACCACCCTCTTTTACTACCACGCTGTTGTAACATGTGCAGAATGCGGCTTGGCATTGTTTTGCTGAAATAAGCAGGGATGTCCATGAAAAAGACATTGCTTGGATGGCAGCATGTGTTGCTCCAAAACCTGGATGTACCTTTCACCATTGATGGTGCCATCACAAATGTGTAAGTTGCCCATGCCATGGGCACTAACATACCCCCATACCATCACAGATGCTGGCTTTTGAACTTTGCGCTGGCAACAATCTGGATGGCCTTTTTCCTCTTTTGTCCGGAGGACACAACATCCATAATTTCCAAAAACAATTTGAAATGTGGACTCATCAGACCACAGCACACTTTTCCACTTTGCGTCTGTCCATTTCAAATGAGATCGGGCCCAGAGAAGGAGGCTGCGTTTCTGTATGGTATTGATGTATGGGTTTTCACTTTGCATGGTAGAGTTTGAACTTGCACTTGTAGATGTAGCGACGAACTGTGTTAACTGACAATGGTTTTCTGAAGTGTTCCTGAGCCACGTGGTAAGATCCTTTACACAATGATGTCGGTTTTTAATGCAGTGCCGCCTGAGGTCACGGACATTCAACGTTGGTTTTCGGCCTTGCCGCTTACGTGTAGAAAGTTCTCCAGATTCTCTGAATCTTCTGATTATATTATGGACTGTGGATGATGGAATCCCTAAATTCCGTGCAACTGAACGTTGAGAAACATTGTTCTTAAACTGCTGGACTATTGGTTAATGCAGTTGTTCACAAAGTGGTGATCCGCACCCCATCTTTGCTTGTGAACGGCTGAACTTTTTGGGGATGCTCCTTTTATACCCAATCATGACACTCACCTGTTTCCAAATTAACCTGTTCACCTGTGGAATGTTCCAAACAGATTTTCTTTGAGCATTCATCAACTTTCCCAGTATTTTGTTGCCCATGTCCCAGCTTCTTTGAAATGTGTTGCAGGCATCCATTTCAAAATGAGCAAATATTTCCACAAAAACAAAAAGGTCTATCAGTTTGAACATTAAATATCTTGAATTTGGGTTGTATTCAACTGAAAATAGGTTGAAGAGGATTTGCAAATCATTGTATTCTGTTATTATTTACATTTCACACAACATCCCAACCTCATTGAAATTGGGGTTTTCTGTGTGTGCGTGTGTGTGTGTATGTATATATACAGTAGTGCTCAGAATAATAGTAGTGCTATGTGACTAAAAAGATTAATCCAGGTTTTGAGTATATTTCTTATTGTTACATGGGAAACAAGGTACCAGTAGATTCAGTAGATTCTCACAAATTCAACAAGACCAAGCATTCATGATATGCACACTCTTAAGGCTATGAAATATGCAGGTGCAAAAAAAAATACAGGCTGTTCATCTACAATGATCTCCAGTGCTTTAAAATGGACCAAAAAAAAAAAACAGAGACGCATGGAAGAAAATGGAAAACAACCATCAAAATGGATAGAAGAATAACCAGAATGGCAAAGGCTCACCCATTGATCAGCTCCAGGATGATCAAAGACAGTCTGGAGTTACTTGTAAGTGCTGTGACAGTTAGAAGACGCCTGTGTGAAGCTAATTTATTTGCAAGAATCCCCCGCAAAGTCCCTCTGTTAAATAAAAGACATGTGCAGAAGAGGTTACAATTTGCCAAAGAACACATCAACTGGCCTAAAGAGAAATGGAGGAATATTTTGTGGACTGATGAGAGAAAAATTGTTCTTTTTGGGTCCAAGGGCCGCAGACAGTTTGTGAGATGACCCCCAAACTCTGAATTCAAGCCACAGTTCACAGTGAAGACAATGAACCATGGTGGTGCAAGCATCATGATATGGGCATGTTTCTCCTACTATGGTGTTGGGCCTATATATCGCATACCAGGTATCATGGATCAGTTTGGATATGTCAAAATACTTGACAAGGTCATGTTGCCTTATGCTGAAGAGGACATGCCCTTGAAATGGGTGTTTCAAAAAGACAGTGACCCCAAGCACACTAGTAAACAAGCAAAATCTTGGTTCTAAACAAACAAAATTAATGCCTCGCAGATGTGAAGAAATCATGAAAAACTGTGGTTATACAACTAAATACTAGTTTAGTGATTCACAGGATTGCTAAAAAAAACAGTTTGAAAATAACAGTTTTGAGTTTGTAGCGTCACCAGCAGATGCTACTATTATTGTAAACACCACCTACTTTTTTTTACTAATAGCCCAATTTCATAGCCTTAAGAGGGTGCATATCATGAATGCTTGGTCTTGTTGGATTTGTGAGAATCTACTGAATCTACTGGTACCTTGTTTCCCACGTAACAATAAGAAATATATTCAAAACCAGGATTAATCTTTTTTGTTACATAACACTACTACAGTATTACTCTGAACACTGCTGTATATATATATATATATATATATATATACACACACACACACACACACACACATACACTGGTGACTTTTTTATTGTTTGTTGTTGTCTTACGCCCTGCGACAGACTGGTGTCCTGTCCAGGGTGTACCCTGCCTCACGCTCTGTGACTGTTGGGATAGGCTCCCGCGACCCTTAATTGGATTAAGCGGTTGAAGATGTTTGTGTGTGTGTGTGTTACTGTACAGGATGAAGTGCATTGCTTAGGCTAAATTTAAAAGTTGAAATATAAAAGAAAAAAAATCTGTTATTTAGCTTTTGGGTAATTCTGCTCGTGGTGCAGCAAACAGACAAAACATAAGTAATAAATAGATATGTGTGTGGGGGGGTGGAGAGACAACTATGTCACTCTTTCACTGAGTTTCTCCTTTTCATGTCATAATTCGTTTTATCATAAAATGAAGGTCATCAGTGCTATGAGAGTTTTTGCATGTGATTGGGGACAGCACAGTCCTAATTAACACAGCAGAACACATTAGCAGTGACCCATGATAACCCTCTCACCACATACAGTGTGTTTGTGCACATAAGAAGAACCATACGTTGCTTTCAGATTGGTTGGAAAAAATTTAAAAAAAGTCAAAAAAACTGTATAAAATCTTTTGATCCAAAGTATTAACTATTTCCTGTTACACGACGCAGTGACGGCACCCTAATACAATCATTGCCTTTGTGGTGTTAGTTTTCCCATAGTTACAGGTAGGTTTTAGAAAAGGAAAAAAAAAAAAGAAAAATGGTTGAGTTCCGGTTTCGTCCTTAACCTTACGACCTCACTGTAATATCAGAAAAATGCTTTTCGTGGACATACAGTAAAATCAGTCCTCTGCATTTAACAATCCTTAAACTTTCTAACCATCATGAGCAGCAGGCAGCCACAGTCCAGTGCACGGACACAAACTCTAATACCCCCAACACACATACACTGATTGAGACCAAACTGCATTAGAATGACACATCCGGCCACAACTGGGAACTATTGAGGTGCGGTCTGAAGACCAATGGACGGCAGTCTGTGAGCATCTACATATTTGGTCCCATTCCCTCAGCTGTCCGGAGTGTGTTTCACATGTTCAAAACACTCTTGGCGCCATTGAGATGCCACACATATATGACGGCGGTGCTGACATGTTGAGCCACGGATTTCCACCTCCACTGGACCCCGGCCAGGGAGGGCGAAGGAAATGTTGATATGTAATAACATGTATGTAGCACGCATTCATCATATACAGTGGGTGTGAACATCATGGAATCAAACTGAAAGTACCGTGTGCCGCTGCGCCTCTCCGTGGTCTCATGCACAGTAATGCGTCATACTGCACGTCAGGCATGGAACTGAATGGATCTCACTGCTGTAATATACATGTTATTACCTGCTCACCATCTAAACTCTGTAGGAGGTGTGACATGGAACTGTATTGCCAGGCCATGACAAGATTATTAAATATGAAACTCCCATCCAGCACAGAACCAGGACAGCACAAAGGATCCAAACCACAGCCTGTAGTGAAAAGCCTCTCACCAGGCAGCTGTGTGCTGCAAATAACCTTGCAAAAATTAAATCTCATGTGATAATCCAACCGACATCATGATGTACAGACTTGCGTTGTGCTCCTGAAGTAAGCAAGAAAAGAAACTTACATTTTGCTGGAAAGGCTGCGTCGGACGCATGGCGTGACACTGCTGCAAACTTTCAGCATAGGTGTCCAGTGGCACGCGCATGTGTGCCCCGCATACACACGCACTGTGTGTTCATGTTCATGTGCACCCTGCGCACATGCGGGGGGCTGGAATTGTCACATCTGTGTGTGTGTGTGTGTGTGTGTGTGTGTTCATAACGGCTGCATGAGCCACTAAGCGTGCACCCATGCAACTGGACACCTTTGCTGAAATTTTGCTGGTAGTGGGCCAAACAGTCACACATTGGGCCGCTCCCTTGTTGGTCCGTCGTGCTGCCCCGGTGGCTCTGGTGGCTGCCCTTCCTGGCCCTGCTTCCCTTTTTCGCCTGGTTCCTCCTGGGGCCCTGCGTCATAGGCACTTTTCCGGTCGGCCGTATGGCTTCTGACGCGCCAGAGTGGTCCATGTCTTATGGTAAGGTTCTGTACTCTTGTCTTGGCCCAACACACCAGCCACAGTAGTGATCGGATATATAGCTGTGATCTGGGTCTCTGTGTGTGGCTGGTTAAATGTTCGTGGCCGACACCACAGTTCGGTTTTGGGTGCTCTCAAGGGGATCAAGACTCTGGTGCCCTAGATTAGGGAATGAATGCTCACTAACTAGACAACAGACTGTCGCTGTCACTGCTTGTTCATGTGTGGTGGTTTGTTCCAGCATGTTTTATGTTGGGGCCCCGTCTCCTCGGTGTCTCACTTCAGTTATTGCTTTCACCACTTGTCTTTCGTTTTGTCTGTCTTCGTGTTGTTTTGGTGATCGGTCCTTCCTGATAGACTTCGTCAGTCGGCTTTGAGTAGGATGTTGATCGAGAAGGGCGGATGGGGTCACACGCACACCACATTCAATCACGCACTACATACCTTCTCTCCTGAAAGAATAAATTGCATATATGTGTATTAATGTTCATAAGTGGTTCTGCCAGTGTGGCATTTACCATTAGAATATATGCAGACAGGGGAAAAAAAAAACAGTCACACCATGCGTCAGACATATCTTTGACACATATGGTGTGAGTCCGGTCCATGCGTTGGTTGCACTCCGGTGTCCAGTACTGGCAGGGAGTGTGCAAAGGGAGGAACACAGCGGTCCCTCCCACTCTGGTCCTGTGTTTGTCATCCAAATGCTTGGACATCGTGCAGTCTTCATCACCTTTTATAGCTGTCTGACGACAGTCTGTGTCATTCGCCTGTTGTCCACATACGCTTTGGATGTCATAGTGCAGGTGTGGACGAGGTAATCTGGATGCGTTCTGACATGGCTGACTACACCTCTTTTCCTCCTGACTGTGTCAGATTATGACAATATTTGCTGTTTCGGCCTGGTTCCTGCACATTCTTGCTATGTGTGACGGGGGCTTCAGTCTATGTAGACATGGTTTTAACCATTGACGGTTGAAAGAGTATTTTACTTAATATGCATATGTTGATGGTGGGAGTGTTCAGAAGAAACCAATACAAACACAGGAAGAACATGCAAATTTTACCCAAAACAAGACTGGATACTGGACCAAGAGCTTCTTGCTGTGAGGTGACAGTGCTAAACACTGTGTCACCATGCTGGCCTACACATGCATAACTGTGGGTAAAAGAGGATAAAGCAATACAGTCATTGATAAGCAGATACCTATTGTACTTTTAACTTCATTTTTTTTCCCAAATACAAAAAAAGACTGACACCAGCCCAATAAACAAGACTTGCTCTCCCTAACTAGGTAACAAAGGGAGATGGGCTGGATTGCAAAAATTACAGGGGTATTACATTGGTCTCTATGCTTGGAAATGTATTTGTAAGAGTCGTTCTAAATCCTAAGAATTTGCAGGATCCCCAATAAGTTGGTGAATATCACAGCCAGTCTATACACTTGTACTGTAAGCACTTGTGGACTGGGAGCAGTATCTGACTTTTTCCAAAGAATATTGGTGTTTGACGATGTGTTCTGGCTCCTTCTCTGTTTAATACTTACATGGACTATGTGTCGGGAAGGGATGTGCAGTCAAATACTTTAGATGTTTTTGTCTGTGAATAGAGATTTATTGACCTCAACTTGAACACAATGGTGTGATCTTTGCGGAATCAATATATGCTCTGATTGTAGCACTCAAAAAGCTGAGTGAGGAGTCTGAGTATCTGGGTTTATGATTGTTCCAGATCACAACTAACATCAACGCAGTCAAGGACTTCTTCAATTTAGGTACCAGAAATGTATCTGTTTGTAATGTAAGTATTTGTTGAAAGATTCACTCATCTCAGCACTTATACTTAAGGGATGTATGCCTTTTGACATCAAGCAATGACTGGGTGGTGTTTATGGAGAACGAGGTTGCTGGGCAAAGGTGTTTCACAGTGCCAATACCCGTCCAAGAGAACAAAGGTCAACCAAGCCT